>NC_067420.1:10982503-11144452 GCF_009764475.1 Pristis pectinata
CAAACTTCACTGGGATAAAGAAGGCGAGTTTGGAGAGGGGTTGCTAAGATTTAAGCTAGCTGGTCTATACTTTTAAAACCTGTAACAAGTTTATACTGAGTTAATATAGAGTAACCAATCTCCTTTTGTGTTTATTTTTTCAGTTAAGTTGAACTGTTAATTATTTGTCTTGTGCCACAGTGACTCAGCATAATGTTTATTCATGGGTTTTCTTTAAGGATCCAAGTTGTCTCAGGGTCTTCAAGAACTGCCATTAGCTTATGGAGATGGTGACATGAGTTTGGTCGTGGTTGTAATTTGATTATATCATTTTGTACTATATGTGCATTACTGATTCATCACTGTGTTATGTATCTGATCATGTGTGTATGTGCCTAAGAACCACCCGAAATAAACCAGACAAACCTTTGAGAGCACTCTGTGTTTCCCTTTGAGAGCACCCTGAATATTACCACACAATGAACACACAAGGGGATGGTAACCACACCAACAAAAAGGAAGGACAGAGAAAGAATTGAAGTGCTCTAAGTCGTGAAGTTGTTGAAGACATTAAACAACTGCACACCATGGGTGGCAGAGTGAGTCACTGTAATCTCAACATGTAGACTGGAAGGATGGAACTCATGCATGGACTCAAGAACATGATAAAGAAATCATTGGGCCTTGCAAGTATTAAAGCAAGACTATTATACGAGTAATATCTGAGCCTGGAATTAGTGAGGCAGTTCACCAAAGCTGTGGGCATGAGGGCCCAGGACAAATGAAAATGGGCTGTGTAACTGGAACTGAACTCCAAAAGAGCCATGGAGATAAAACTGGCATCTCTAAACATGCACAGTGTGAAGAGCATTGCGCGATGTGTTAACGCCTTGCAGTTCCTTGCCAAAGTAAAGGCAGATGTGACTTTCTTAGAAGAGTGTGGGCTGCCTCACCTCCGCAACTATCGGAGGTGGTCGCGATGGTGGTCCCACAGACTGTCGGTGTGGTCGAGGGGCAATGATTGTTGCGCTTCCAGCCTGAGGATTCTGATGCGAGGGGGCAACTTCTCAATCACCAAGGTCAGAGACGTGGTGGGGTGGGGGGGGGGGGGGGGGGGGGCGGTTCCTCGTGGCAGATATGATGTACTGGAGCACTCTGCTCCGGTTAATTAATATGTACGCCTCGCCTGTGCAGAACGAGCGGCTGGCCATCCTCCAGCAGCTCCGACCACTGCTGGCGACGTCCTGTCCGGTTGTCCTGGCCGGTGACTTCAACTGCATCATCGATGCGGATGGACGATCCGGCAGTGCCGACAGCAGACTGGATGGCACCTCCAAACTCCTGATGGAAACGGTAAAGGATGCCAAGTTGCGCGACACCTTCAGCACCCCTGCAGGCAGAACACAGCCACAACACACCTGGTCGAGTTCGGACGGCTTAGCCTGGTCCCGGATTGACTTCCTGTTCATGTCGGAGGCAATCACGGTCAGATCCACTGACGTCACACCAGTGTTCTTCTCTGACCACCATCTCCTTCGGGCCTCTGTCACCTACAGGAGGACCAGAAGGCAGGCAGAGGGATGTGGAGGTTGAACTTCAAGCTGCTGACTCCAGAGAGCATTGAGGAACTAAAGAGGGATTACGCAAGTTGGAGAACCGTGAAACCCCTCTTTTACTCCCCTGTGCACTGGTGGGAAGTGACAAAGGAGAACATTAAGAGGTTCTTCATCCGCAGAGGGGTCCAGAAAGCAAGACAGAGTCAGAGGGAACTGTGCCAACTCCAGACAGACCTGCAGCAACTTCTCCTTCTGCAGTCAAGGGGGGGTGGATGTGAGGGGGGATCTCCAAGAGGCAAAAAGCCGGCAAGCCCAGCTCCACGCCTCCGAATCCTCCAAGATTATCTTCCAATCCAGGGTTCGCTCTGTGGAGCAGGATGAGTCGTGCTCACGTTTCTTCTTCCAAAAGGTACACAGGGGGAGCTCTGTGATCCGCAGCCTTAAGGAAGAGGATGGCTCAGTAACATCCTTGCAGACGGACATATTAAGGATCTGCAGATCCTTCTATGCCAGTCTGTACGACAAAAAGGCAACAGATAGCACCACCTCCCAGAACTTCCTGACATCAAGCAGGAGAGTCTGGACCAACCACTGACCCTGGAGGAGCTGACTGGCTCCGTCCGTTCCTTTGATTTGAATAAAACTCCCGGAAACGACAGCTTACTGGTGGAGTTGTACTCGGTTCTGTGGGACTGGATGGGCCCGGACCTGCTGGAAGTGTACAATGCTATGCTCCTGTCTGGCAGCATGTCAGAATCCATGAGGAAGGGCATCATTACCCTCATCTACAAGCAGAAGGGGGAGAGGGTGGACATCAGAAACTGGAGACCCATCTCACTATTAAATGTGGATTATAAGATCCTGTCCAAGGCCATCGCCAACAGGGTCAAGTCTGCTCTGGGACAGGTGATCCACCTGGACCAAAACTGTGCTGCACCTGACAGGAAGATCTTTGACAGCCTCGTGCTGCTCAGGGATACCATCGCCTACATGCAGGACAGAGGGGTGAACACCTGCCTGGTCAGCTTGGACGAGGAGAAGGCCTTCGACAGGATATCACACACGTACATGTTGGACGTGCTCTCCAAAATGGGCTTTGGGGAGGGAATCAGGAATTGGATCCAACTGCTCTACACAGACATCAGTGGCACAGTCCAAATCAATGGGTGGGAAACAGACAGCTTCCCCATAGAGTCTGGAGTCA
The DNA here is from genome assembly GCF_009764475.1 of Pristis pectinata. Taxonomy (NCBI): domain Eukaryota; kingdom Metazoa; phylum Chordata; class Chondrichthyes; order Rhinopristiformes; family Pristidae; genus Pristis; species Pristis pectinata. The sequence continues at coordinate 10,985,243 of NC_067420.1, forward strand.
GGCAGGGCTGCCCTCTCTCCCTTGTCTTGTTCGTGTGTTGTATAGAACCCTTTGCCGAATCCATCAGGAAGGACAAGACCATCAGAGGGGTGATGCTGCCAGGCAGTGAGGTCACCCAGGTGAAAACCTCCCTATACATGGACGACGTCACCATCCTCTGCTCGGACCCAAGGTCAGTTCGCAGATTGACCAGCATCTGCGATCAGTTTGAGTTGGCATCAGGGGCCAGAGTTAACCGCGCAAAGAGCGAGGCCATGTTCTTCGGCAAGTGGCCCGACTGATCCAGCATCCCCTTCACCGTCAGGCCTGACTATCTGAAGGTGCTGGGGATCTGGTTCGGAGGAGCTGGGCTGTGCAACAAAAATTGGCAGAAGCAGATTGGGAAGGTGAAGCAGAAACTGGGACTGTGGGAACGGCGGTCCCTATCGATAACTGGGAAGAACTTGGTCATCAGGTATGAGGTGCTCTCAGGGCTGCTGTACTTGGTGCAGGTGTGGCCTGTTCCTCTCTCCTCCAGCTTGGAAATCACCCCCGCCGTCATCAGGCTCTGCGTGGAACCCAAGTACGTGGGCACTAAGTGTCACTACGTACCGAGGTTCTACCTGTCCCTACTGTTGCGAAGGATAGGCCTGGTCCCATGGCCACACAACGTCCCAGTCAGCTGGATGCTGCTGCCCTACCTGTCCTTCGTGGAAAAGTTCTTCCAGACCAACACCTTTGACCACAAGTCCATCAGGCAGTGGTCAGCACGGAACATCCTGCAGACACTGAAGGAGAAGGATTCAATGGATACTGTGGGGTGGTTCCCTGAGCAGACTGTCCAGACCATCTGGCAGAATGCCTCATTGCCAGAACTCACCAACAAGCACCAAGACCTCACTTGGCTGGTGGTGAGAGGGGCCCTCTCAGTCAGATCCTTCCTATATGGTCGGAACCTCACTCCCAGTGCGCGCTGCCCCCGGGAGGACTGCACTGGGGACGAGACGGTCGCCCACCTCTTTGTGGGCTGTGGGTTTGCGAGGAGGGTGTGGCGAAAGATGCAAGGGTCCTTGTCACGGTTCATCCCCAGCAGCTGCGTAACAGAGGATTCTCTGATCTACGAGCTGTTTCCGGGGACACACACAGAGACGGACATCAACTGCTGCTGGAAGGTCATCAACTCGGTGAAAGACGCCCTTTGGTCCACCCGAAACTTGTTGGTCTCCCGGCACTGCGAGATGTCCGTAGGGGAATGCTGCCGGCTGGCACATTCCAGGCTGCAGGAATACGTGCTGAGGGACACACTGAAGCAGGGTACAGCCAAGGCAAAGGCTTGGTGGGAAAAGAACAGGGTTCTTCTGCCATTGGAGAGGGAGGGGAGGGGCCAGGCAAGAAAGCCCCTAAATATTGTAAATACGGGACTGGGCAGCCCCCAGGGAGCCACATGTGTGGCAGCGGTGCTGTTTTTTATATATAAAAAGGTAACACTAATAAATGATCTGTACAGGAATGTAAAGGCTTGCACTGTTTTATAGTTTGTCTTTTATTATGAATAAAGTTTATTTTGACTAAAAAAAAGACTATTGTACCAGTAATGCTGACACCACCCCCTCCCCCCACCAGTGCAGAGGCCCCAGCAGAGACCAGGTCTGAGGAAAAGCCAACTCCCAAACCCTAGCCAACAAGCTACCAGGCCACTCCTCAAGGAGGAATCAATGAAAGAGGGGAGGGCAGAAGGACAAGAAGGGGAATGGCAGGTGGTGAAAAGAAAAAAGTTCCAGAAGACACCACCCAGGATACGACAGGCTGCAGAGAGTAAAAGTAATGAGAAGAAAAGGGCGATGCAACCGACAGACGCCAGCAACCTCTCCTCATCGGAGGATGAAGCCAATATGGGAAACCATCAGCGCAGGCAGAGGAAGCGCCAAAATGAAGGGGACAAGGAGGAGGGGAGGCCACAGACAAATACGGCTGAGGAAGAAATTCAGCCTGCTGTCCCCCAGCTCCGGGAGACTGAGGGCAGTACAAAGGCCACCAGCGTACCCCAGCTCTGGGAGACCGGGAGCAGCAAAGCGTCCAGCGTACCCCAGCACTGGGAAACCGGAAATTGTACAGAGCCAATGGCCCCAGCTCCAGGAGACCAGGAGTGGCAAAGGATCCAGTGTACCCCAGCTCTGTGAGACCAGGAGTTGTACAGAAGCCAATGGCCCCAAGCTCCGGGAGACTAGGAGCAGCACGACGTCCAGAGCATCCCAGCTCCGAGAGATGGAGGGTATAGAATAAAACAGAGCCAGAGGGCAGAACAGGAACAGAGACTAATCTCCCCCAGTGTGACGCCACTAGCATCGCCACACCCTGGGGAGGACCATTCCCAGTGCCTGAGCCCAAAAACAGTGCTGCAGTTCAGCAACGCTGTCGGCATGAGGGCTCAGGCTGATGGACAATGGAGAGTATTTGTGATCCCTGAACTCAAATAACTATGGAGATAAAACTGGCATCTCTAAACGTGCACAGTGTGAAGAGCATTGTGCGATGTGTGAACACCTTGCAATACCTTGCCAAGGTCAAGACTGATGTAACCTTTTTACAGGAGTGTGGGCTGCCACACATCCACAACTATCAGAGGTGGTCGCGATGGTGGTCCCAGGGATTGTCCATATGGTCTTGGGGGAATGATAGTCATGCATTCGGCAGCAGGGGGGTGGGGGATAACTTCTCTATCACTGAAGTCAAAGAGGTGGTGGGGGTCGGCTCCTTGTGGCTGATGTAAAGTACTGTAACAATCCGCTTCAGCTAATTAATGTGTACACTTCACCAGTTTTGAGCGAAGGCAGTCATGGTCAGATCCATTGATTTCACACTGGTGATCTTCTCTGTCACCTACAGGAGGACCTGTCACTTTCAAGGCAGGGGGATGTAGAAGTTGAATGTCGAACTGCTGATTCCAGAGAACATCGAGGAACTAAAGAGGGATTACACAAGTTGGAGAACGATGAAGCCCCTCTTTGGCTCTCCGATTCACTGGTGGGAGGCAACCAAGGAGAAATTCAAGAGGTTCTTCATCTTCAAAGGTATTAAGAAAGTTAGAGTGGAACTGTGCTAACTCCAGGCAGACTTGCAGCAGCTTCTCCTTCTGCAGTCTTGGGGGGATGGACATGAGAGAGGAACTCGAGAGGTGAAGAGCTGGCAAGCTGCGCTCTTTGCGTCCGAATCCTCAAAGATCCTCTTCCGATCCATGGTCTGCTTTGTGGAACAGGATGAGGTGTGCTCATGCTTCTTCTTCCAAAAGGTTCACAGGGGGAGCTCTGTGATCCACAGCCTTAAGGAAGAGGATGGCTCAGTAACATCCTCACAGACAGACATACTGAGGATCTGCAGATCCTTCTATCCCAGTCAATATGACAGTAAGACCACATACAGCACAGCCTCCCAAAATGTCCTGTCCTCTATCACAGAGGTATTGGATGACAGCAAGCGGGATGGTATGGATCAGCCACAGTCCCTGGAGAAGATGAGTGGCCCCATACATTCCCTTGGCACGAATAAAACTCCCAGGTGTGACGATTTACAGGCAGAGTTGTACTTGGCTCTGTGGGATTAGATGGGCCCGGACCTGCTGGAAGTGTCCAGCAGGCTGGCAGGATGCCAGACTCCATGAGGAAAGACATCCTGGCTGGCAGAATGTCAGATTCCATGAGGAAGGACATCATTACCCTCATCAACAAGCAGAAGGGGGAGAAGGAAGACATCAGGATTTGGAGACCCATCTCACTGTTAAATGTGGATTATAAGATCCTGTCCAAGGCCATTGCCAACAGGATCCAAGTCTGCTCTGGGAGAGGTGATCCACCCGGACCAAACCTGCGCTGTACCTGGCAGGAAAATCTCTGACAGCCTTGTGCTGCTCAGGGATACCATCGCCTACGTGCAGGACAGAAGGGTGGACACCTCCCTGGTCATCTTGGACCACTAAAAGGCCTTTGACAGGATATCACACATGTACATGTTGGACGTGCTCTCCAAAATGGATTTTGGGGAGGGAATCTGAAATTGGATCCAACTGCTCTACACAGATATCCGTACTGCAGTTTAAATCAATGGGTAGGAGACAGATAGTTTCCCCATCAAGTCAGGCAGGTTTGTCCACTATCTCCCATCTTGTTTGTGTGCTGCATAGAACCCTTTGCCAAATCCATCAAGAAGGACGAGAGCATAAGAGGGTGACATTGCCAGGCAGTGGAGGCACACAAGTGAAAATTCTTCTGCTCAGATCCACGCTCAGTTCGCAGATTGATCAGCATCTGTGACCAGTTCGAGTTGGCATTGGGGGCCAGAGTCAACCACAGCAACCACAGGAAGAGTGAGGCGGTGCTCTTCGGTAACTGGCCCAACCAATTCAATGTTCCCTTCACCATTAGGTCTGATGACCTGAAGGTGCTGGGGATCTGGTTCAGAGGGGCTGAGGCATGTAACAAGAATTTTCTGGAGCTGATTGGGAAGGTCAAATAAAAATGGGTCTGTGGAAATGGCATTCTCTGTTAATAACTGGGAAGAACTTCAGGTGTGATGTACTCTCAGGGCTGCTGTACTTGGCGCAGATGTGGCCTGTTCCTCGCTCCTCTGCCTCGGTAATCACCTGGGACATCTCCCATTTTATCTGGAGGTCCAAGATGGAGCGTGTCCAATGGGTCACACTGCCCAAATCCCCAGAGAATGTGGGCAAAAGGGTACCCAACGTTGCCCTCATCCTGCTGACCACCTTTGTGTATAGCTGTATCAGCCAGTGTGTGGACACCAAATACGTGAGCACCAAGTGTCACTACGTGCTTAGGTTTTACCTGTTCCAGGTGTTGCGGAAGATAGGCCTGGCCCCTCTACTGCACAACATCCCAGTCAGCTGGACGTTGCCGCACTACCTGTCCTTTGTGGAAGAGTTCTTCCAAGCAAACACCTTTGACCACATTTCCATCAGACAGTGGTCAGCGGGGAATGTACTTCAGACACTGCGGGCAGGGACACTATGGATTCTGTGGGTTTGTTCCCGGTGTAAATGGTCCAAACCATATGGAAGAACGTTTCATCGCCAGTTCTGACCAATAAGCATAAAGACCTCGCTTGGCTGGTGGTGAGTAGTGTCCTCACAGTCAGAGCCTTCCTCTACAGATGACACATCACCCCCAATGCACGCTGCCCTCAGAACAGCTGCGGTAGGGAGGAAACGGTCACCCACCCCTTTGCAGACTGTGGATTTGCTAAGAGGGTGTGGGGAAGGATGCAAAGGTCTGTGTCCCGGTTCATCCATGCAGCTGCATGACAGACGATTGCCTGATCTACGGGCTGTTCCCAGGGACCCACACCGAGACAGACATCATGTGCTGCTGGAATGGCATCAACTCGGTGAAAGACACCCTTTGGTCTGCTCAAAACTTATTGATCTTCCAGCATAGTGAGATGACCGTAAGGGAATGCTGAAGACCGGCACAGTCCAGGCTGCAGGAGAACGTGCTGAGGCTCTGAAGCTCAGTACAGCCAATGCTAAGGCTCTGTGGGGAAGGACCACAGTTTAGGCTCCTTCCATTACTGCAGTGGAGGGGCCAAGTTGGGTGGGGAAGCCCCTCGAACAATGAAAGGGGAATCATCTCAGGGAGCCACAATGGTGCTATGTTTACTTGTGTGTTTTTTTCTCTTGAGGTTTTACGCTACCGAATATAACAACCGTGAATGTTAAGGTTTTGTATTTTGCACTGTTTTCTCCCTTTGTATATATTTTTATTATGAATAAAGTTTATTTTTGACTATTGTACAGGGCAGCTCACCCTCAATTTAGCTACGAGAGCCCTAGGGTCCATGGAAAGGGATGGGAGTCTTCAGTCATAGAGTCATAAAATCATAGATTTGTACAAAATGGAAACAGGCCTTTTGGCCCAACTGGTCATAGAATGTAGAACATAGAACAGTACAGCACAGAACAGGCCCTTTGGCCCACAATGTTGTGCTGACATAGCTAATCCCTCCTACCTACAGAATGCCCAGATCCCTCCATTTTCCTCTCATTCACGTGCCGATCCAAGCCCCTCTTAAAAGCCCCCAATGAATTTGCCTCCACCACCCTATCAGGCAATGCATTCCAGGCATCTACCACTCTCTGAGTAAAAAACATACCCCTCACGTCTGTTCTGAACCTACCCGCTCTCACTTTAAATGCATGCCCTCTGGTATTGGATCGCTCAATAATTTTTTTAAAATTTTACTTACAGCGTGGTAACAGGCCCTTCCGGCCTAGTGAGTCCGCGCCGCCCATTTTAAACCCCCAAATTAACCTATCCGTACGTCTTTGGAATGTGGGAGGAAACTGGAGCACCCGGTGGAAACCCACGCAGACACGGGAGAACGTACAAACTCCTTACAGACAGCGATGGGAATCGAACCCCGATCGCTGGCGCTGTAATAGCGTCGCGCTAACCACTACGCTACCGTGCCGAAATGGGAAAAAGATATTTCTTGTCCACCCTATCTATGCCCCTCATAATTTTATACACTTCCAACAGATCACCCCTCAGCCTCCACCGCTCCAGAGAAAAAAGTCCGTCCAGCCTCTCCTGATAGCACATACCCTCTAATCCAGGCAGCATCCTGGTAAACCTCCTCTGCACCCTCTCTAAAGACTCAACATCCTTCCTATAATGAGGTGACCAGAATTGTATGCAATATTCTAAATGCGGCCTAACCAGAGTTCTATAGAGATGCATCATAATTTCTTGACTCCTATACTCAATACCTTGATTAGTGAAAGCAAGCATTCCATAAACCTTCTTAACCACCCTACCTACCTGTGTAGCCACTTTCCATGAGCCATGGACTTGCACCCTGAGGTCTCTCTGCCCTTCAACACTGTTAAGGGTCTTGCCCTTTAGAGTGTACTGCCTCTTGACATTAGTCCCACCAAGGCACAACACCTCACATTTATCTGGGTTAAACTCCATCTGCCATTTCTCTGCCCACATCTGCAACTGATCTATATCACACTGCATCCGTCGCCAGTCTTCTACACTATTCACAACTCCACCAATCTTGGTATCGTCTGCAAACTTACTAACCCACCCATCAACATACTCAGCCAGGTCATTTATGTACATCACAAACAGCAGAGGTCCCAGCACAGATTCCTGCGGAACACCACTACTCACAGGCCTCCAGCCGAGTAAGTCCCTTCAACCATCACCTTCTGTCTTCTATGGGTAAGGCAATTCTGGATCCACACAGCCAATTCTCCACTGACCCCATGAATCCCAACTTCCTTGATTAATGCTGAACATGCTGATCCATGCTGATCAAGATTCCCATCTGAGCTAGTTCCATTTGCTTGCATTTGGCCCATTTCCCTCTGAACCTTTCCTACCCATGTACCTGTCCAAGTATCTTTTAATTGTGTTAACGTACCTGCTTCAACCACTTCCTCTGGCAGCTTGTTCCATATACTGACCACCCTCTGGGTGAAAAATTTGTCCCTTAGGTTCCTATTAAATCTCTTAAACATATGCCTTCTAGTTCTTGATTCTCCAACCCTGGGAAAAAGGCTGTGTGCATTCGCCCTATCTGTGCCCCTCATAATTTTATACACCTCAACGTCAGCCCTCATTCTCCAATGCTCCAGTGAAAGAAGTCCCAACCTGCTCAACCTCTCTCCATAACTCAGACCCTCAAGTCCCAGCAACATCTTTGTAAATCTCCTCTGCACTCTTTCCAGCTTAATGGCATCTCTCCTAAAGCAGGGTGACCAAAACTGAACACAATGTTCCAAATGCAGCTTCACCAATGTCTTGTACAACTGCAACATAACATCCCAACTTCTATACTCAGTGCCGTGACTGATGAAGGTCAGTGTGCCAAAAGTCTTCTTTACTACCCTGTCTACCCATGACGTCACTTTCAGGGAACCATGAACTTGTACTCCTCGATCCCTCTGTTCTACAACACTCCCCAGGGCCCTATCATTCACTGTGAAAGCCCTACCCTCATTTATCTTCCCAAAATTCAACACCCCACACTTATCCAAATTAAACTCCATTTGCCTTTCCTCAGTCCACTTACCCAGCTGATCAAGAGCCCTTTGTAAATACTGATAACCATCTTCACTGTCAACGACACCACCTATTTTAGTGTCATCTGCAAACGAACTAACCGTTTTCATTCAAATCATTGATATAGATGACATATAGCAATCGGCCCAGCACAGAGCCCTGGGGAACAGCACTAGTCACAGCCCTCCAGTCCGATAAAAACCTTCTACCATCACCCTCTGCTTCCTACCATCAAGCCGATTGTGTATCCAATTAGCTAGCTCTCCCTGGATCCCATGCAATCTAACTTTCCAGAGCAGCCTACCATACAGAACCTTGTACAGAGCCTCATACAGTCTCATACTAATGGAGATGTTGTTCAGGGCAAACAACATGGTTGTAATCAAGGGCAAAGGTGAGAAGGAGCTCTGACATTGTCTTCAGTAACACAACAAAGTTGGCAAACCGTACAAGAAAAAGCAGCTTCTGATGTCATGGAGATGATCCCAGCTTAGAACAACAAAATACTTTGACTATAAACAGTGTGTGAGGATAGGCACAGAAGAGCTATAAGGAGGACTTCAGTGAGAGGCGAACACTGAGAATAGTGACCACAAAGGAGAAGCTTATGAGCAGTGGTTTACACAAACTATCTGCCATAATGATGGAAAGTGTCATGACTTCAAAATTAAAGTGATAGTTACTCGTCAGTATGTTGATATGAACATCAGTGGGATTGTTGACCTCTCAGCAATGGGCAGAGGTATGTGCATCAAAAGCTCCAGCAAAGTGCCAGTGGTAAATAGCACACTGAGTCTGCAGATACTGGACACTGGCGGGCAGACCTGACGTGTGCTTCTCCCAGTGATCAATTATTGTGGCAGACTACACAAACTCAGTGCTCTCAAGCCTTTCTCTGGCTGGCAGCTTCCTCCAGAATCAAGTCATCTTCCAGATTTCCATACCTTGGCAGTGTCAGTTCATTCCACCACTCCAGGGCTGGACTCAGGGCAGAGCTCGGTCCTGGAGTGTTGAGGGACTGGCTACGCTCCTCACCTTTCACCAGGTAAGGTGAGCCTGTCTCCTTCAAATATACTCACCTGCATGGCTTACTGATCGGCTGGAAAAGGCAAGCTTTTCTTAATTTATTTTGATAAATTAATCAATTTAGGCAGGCACGGTTGTGCAGGGGGCAGGCACGGTAGTGTAGCGGTTAGTGTAACACTATTACAGCACCAGCAACTCAGGTTCAATTCTGGCCGCTGTCTTTAAGGAGTTTGTACGTTCTCCCCATGTCTGCGTGGGTTTCCTCCCACATTCAAAGGACGTACGGGTTAGGAAGTTGTGGGCATGCTATGTTGACGCCAGAAGCGTGGCAACACTTGCGGGCTGCCCCCAGGACACTCTACGCAAAAGATGCATTTCACTGTGTGTTTCGATGTACATGTGACTAATAAAGATACCTTATCTCTATGAATGTCTTAATTATAGAGTCACAGATTCATGGAGAGATACAGCACAGAAACAAACCCTTTGGCCCAATGAGTCCATGCTGATCACAAACCACCCATTTACACTAATCCTACCCCAACCCATTTTATTTTCCCCACATTCCCATCAGCTCCCCCCGAATTCTACCACTCACCTACATTCTTTATAGAGACAAATTAACCCACCAACCCGCACGTCTTTGGGATGTGGGAGGAAAATGGAGCACCCAGGGAAACCCATACGGTCACAGGGAGAACGTTCAAACTCCACACAGACAGCAGCTGAGGTCAAAATTGAAGCTGGTCATTGGAACTTTGAGGCAGGGGCTCTACCAGCTGCATCACTTTGCTACCATTATATAATTGTTTTTAAATAAACCTACAGTTGCAATAATACTTTTAATTGTTACACCCCATGGAGTACTGAGTGACAGAGGGACCTCAGTATACAGGTCCAAAGGTTCCCTGGAAGTGGCAGCACAGGTGGATAGTGTGGTAAAGGAAGCATATGGAATATTTGTCTTCATTTAGCTGGGGAACAGAATACGACAACAGAGAGGTTATGGTACAACTTTATGAAATATTAGTTCAGCAACAGCAGGAGTATTGTGTACAGTTCTGGTCACCACATGATTAGAAGGACATGATAGTGCTGGAGAGGGTGCAGAGGAGATTCACCAGGAATGTTTCTGTTATGAGAAGACACTGGATTTCCTTGTAGCAGAGGAAGCTGAGGGGTGACCTGTTGCAGGTGAACAAAATTATGAGAGGCACAGAGAGGGGAGATAGAAATTTTTCACATAATGGAATTGTTTAAAACCAAAGGGCTTAGGTTTAAGCTTAGGTTTAAGGTGGGATCCAAAGATTTTCTTTTCACCCAGAGCGTGGTTGCAACCTGGACCTTACTAAGAATGTGGTGGGGGCAGGCACTCTCACAACATTTAAAAGAGGAAACTGATACAACTATGCAAGATTCTGAGGGGCATTGATTGGGTCAATAGTAAGAACCTTTTCCCCATAACAAAGGTGTCCATAACCAGAGGGCATCAGTTTAAGATAAGGAGTAAGAGATTAAGAGATGTTAGGAAGATTTTTCTCCCCCAGATGGTGGTTGGAATCTGGAACACACTGCCTGAGGTGGTGGTGGAGCCAGAGATTCTCACAGCAGTTCTACATCTTGCTAATTGGCAACTGGTTTACTATTGTCACATGTACTGAGTTACAGTGAAAAACCTTGTTTTGCATGCCATCCATACAGATCATTTCACCACATCAGTACATTGAGGTAGTATAAGGGAAAAGCAATAACAATGCAGAATATAGCATTGCAGTTACAAAGGAAATGCAGTGCAGGCAGACAGTAAGGTGCAAGGTCATGACGAAGTAGGTTGTGAGGTCAAGAATCCATCTTATTGTACAAAAGATCCATTCAATAGTCTTATAACAATGGGATAGAAGCTGTCCTTGAGCCTGGTGGTACGTGCTTTCAGGGTTTTGTATCTTCTGCCCAATCAGAGGGGGAGAAAGAGAAGACGTCCAGTGTGGGAGAGATCTTTGATTATGTTGGCGGTTTTTCCAAGCAGTGAGAAGTGTAGACAGAATCCATGGAGGGAAAGGTGGCTTCTATGATGTGCTGAGCTATGTCCACAACTCTCTGCCGTTTCTTGCAATCTTGGGCAGGGACATTACCATACCAAGCTGTGATGCAGCCAGATAGGATGCTTCCTATGATGCATCGATAAAAATTGGTGAGAGTCAATGGGGACATTCCAGATTGCTTTAACCTCTTGAGGAAGTAGAGGCACTGGTGAGCTTTCTTGGCCATAGTGTCAATGTGGTAGGACCAGGACAGGTGATGTTTACACCTTGGAACTGGATTTTCACTTGGGTTACCAATGTATAGAAGGCTATGAACCAAGTGCTGGTGAATAGGATTACTATCAATGGTCACCATGGAGTTGGTGGACTGAATGGACTGTTTCTGTGATGTGTGATCTACAACTCAGTGACTCCGTGACATAAAATCAGGGCTGCATTAAGTCGAACTGCAGTTATCCCCAGACAGCTGGGAAGCAGAATTGTGGAGGCCATGCTGAGCATTGCAATCCCTCACCCCTCTCTCAGCCAGGGTTCACACTGAACAATGGCTCAGGATGGCAGTCCTGTTCTCAGATCACAAGATCACAAGACAAGGGAGCAGAAGTAGGCCATTCGGCCCATCAAGTCTGCTCCAAAGAAAAGAAAAGGGAAAAAGAAAAAGAAGAAAGAAATGAGAAATGGGGGAATGTCCATGAGAAAAAAAACTATTCCTTTCTAGCTCCAATTTCCAGACTTATCCCCACATCCCTCGATACCTTGACTAATTAGATAACTATCTATCTCCCCCTTAAACACCCCCAATGATCGGGCCTCCACTGCTGTACGTGGCAATGAATTCCATAAATTCACTACCCTCTGGCTAAAGAAATTTCTCCTCAACTCTCTTTTAAACCTGTACCCTCCAATTCTAAGATTGTGCCCTTTGGTCCTGGACTCACCCACCAAGGTAAACAGTTTGACCACATCTACTCTGTCCAGTCCTTTCAACATTCTAAATGTTTCTATGAGGTCCCCTCTCATTCTTCTGTACTCCAGTGAGAACAGTCCAAGAGCCGACAAACGCTCATCATATGTAAGCCCTTTCATTCCAGGAATCATCCTCGTAAATCTCCTCTGAACCCTCTCCAACATCAGCACATCCTTCCTAAGATATGGGGCCCAAAACTGCACACAGTATTCCAAATGAGGCCTCACTAGTGCCCCATAGAGCCTCATCAACATCTCCCTACTTTTATACACTATACCTCTCGAAATGAATGCCAACATAGCATTCGCTTTCCTTACTGCCGATCCGACCTGGTGACTAACCTTTAGGGTATCCTACACGAGTACCCCCAAGTCCCTTTGTATTTCTGTACTTTGAATTTTGTCCCCTTCTAGATAATAATCTGCCTGTTTATTTCTGTTTCCAAAGTGTACAAAGGCACATTTCTCAACATTGAATCTCATCTGCCATTTCTTTGCCCATTCTCCTAAACTATCTAGGTCTCTCTGCAACCTTCCTGTCTCCTCAATGCTCCCTACTCCTCCACCTATCTTGGTGTCGTCTGCAAACTTAGCCACAAAACCATTTACTCCATCATCCAAATCATTAATGTACAAAGTAAACAGAAGCGGCCCCAACACCGACCCCTGCAGAACACCACTGGTAACCGGTAGCCAATCAGAACAGGATCCCTTTATTCCCACCCTTTGCTTTCTGCCTACCAGCCAATGCTCCACCCATTCTAATATCCTACCTGTAATTCCATGGGCTCTCATCTTATTCATCAGCCTCTTGTGCGGCACCTTGACGAAGGCCTTTTGAAAGTCCAAATACACAACATCTACAGCTTCTCCCTTATCTACCCTACCTGAGATATCCTCAAAAAACTCCAATAGTTTGGTCAGGCAGGATCTTCCTTTCACAAAACCATGTTGGCTTGGACCTATCTTGCCTTGCACCTCGAGGTATTCCATAACCTCATCCTTGAGGATCGATTCTAATAACTTTCCCACCACCAATGTCAGACTAATAGGTCTGTAATTTCCTTTATGCTGCCTCCCACCTTTCTTATACAGCGGAACTACACTTGCGACCCTCCAGTCCTCCGGAACCATGCTGGAGTCTATCGATTCCTGGAAAATTATCACCAGTGCTTCCACAATCTCTAAAGCCACCTCCTTCAGAACCCGGGGATGCACCTCATCCGGTCCGGGAGACTTATCTGTCTTTAGTCCATTTAGCTTTCCTAGCACCTTCTCTCTAGTAATCTTAACTGAGTTCAGTTCCATTCCTTGAGACCCCTGACTATCCAATCTGTTGCTGATGTCCTCCATAGTGAAGACCAATGCAAAATACTCATTTAGTTCCTCTGCTATCTCTTTATCATCCATTATAATCTCTCCCACACCATTATTGATTGGTCCTATATCAATCTGTGTCTCTCTTTTACTCTTCATATATTTAAAAAAACTCTTAGCATCCTTTTGAATGTTATCTGCCAACTTCCTTTCATAATTCATCTTTTCTTTCCTAATGACCTTCTTAGTTTCTTTCTGCAGGTTTTTAAAAGTTTCCCAGTCTTCTGTTTTCCCACTAATTCTTGCTTCTTTGTATGCCCTCCCTTTTGCTCTTATTGTAGCCTTAACCTCTCTTGTTATCCACATTTGTGCCTTTTTTCCATTCAAAATTTTCTTTTTCCTCGGAATATATCTATCCTGCATTTTCCGTATTTCTTGTAGAAATTCCATCCATTTCTGCTCTGCAGTCCCTCCAGCTAGCTTACTCTTCCAATCTATTTGGGCCAGCTCCTCTCTCATACCACTGTAATTTCCTTTGTTCTACTGAAATATCAATACACCAGTTATCAGCTTCTCCTTCTCAAATTTGAAACTGAACTCAATCATATTATGATCACTAGTTCCTAATGGTTCCTTTACCTTTAGTTCCCTAATCAGCTCTGGATCGTTACACAGCACCCAATCCAAAACAGCCGATCCCCTGGTGGGCTCATCAACAAGTTGCTCCAAAAAGCCATCTCATAGACATTCTACAAACTCACTCTCCTGAGATCCACTGCCTTGCTGGGTCTCCCAATCCACCTTCATGTTAAAATCCCCCATAATTATCTTAACGTTGTCACTCTGACACGCTTTTTCTATTTCTAACTGCAACTTATAGTCCATATCCTGACTGCTATTATATAACTGCTATTATTGTCCTTTTACCCTTGCTATTTCTTAGCTCCACCCATAAGGATTCCACTTCTTCAGACCCAATGTCCTTCCTCTCCATTGATTTTATATCATTACTAACCATCAGGGCCACACCACCCCCTCTGCCTACCTGCCTATCCATCCTATACACTATGTACCCCTGGACATTTAGTTCCCAATCACATCTGTCATAAAGCCATGACTTGGTGATTGCCACAATGTCATATTTATTAATCTGTAGTTGTGCCACTAGATCATCCACTTTATTCCTAATGCGATGTGCATTTAGATATAGTACATTTAGGCCAGTATCTGCTACTGATTTTGTTGCACTTCTATTGTTCAGCAAATTATCCTGACTTTTCACCTGCCTGTCCTTCTTACCATCCTCACTGCACACTATCTTGGACTTGTTTCTATATACCTCTTCCTCTATCCTAACATCCTATATCCTAACATCCTGGTTTGTTGTACTTCTATTGTTCAGCAAATTATCCTGACCTTTCACCCGCCTGTCCTTCTTACCATCCTCACTGCACACTGTCTTGGACTTGTTTCTATAAACCTCCTCCACTACCCTAACATCTTGTATCCTAATATCCTGGTTTCCATCCCCCTGCCAGATTAGTTTAAACCCTCCCCAACAGCTAAATTAAATATTCCCGCCAGGATATTGGACCCTTTGGAGTTTAGGTGTAACCCATCCTCAGTGAATCCCCCAAAAAAGGTCGTAATGATCCAGAAATTTGAAGCCCTGCCCTCTGTACCAGTCACTCAGCCACACATTCATCTGCCAGATCTTTCTATTCTTACTTCCATTAACACGTGGCACAGGTAGTAATCCTGAAATTACTACCTTAGAGGTCCTACTTCTCAACTTTCTTCCTAACTACTTGTATTCCTCCTTCAGGACCTCTTCTCTTTTTCTACCTATGTCATTGGTACCTACATGTACCAAGGCTTCTGGCTGATCACCCTCTCCCCTCAGAATATTCTGGACCCAGTCCGTGACATCCTGTACTCTGGCACCAGGGAGGCAACACACCATCCGGGATTCATTGTCAGTTTCACAGAATCTGTTATCTCACTATAGAATCCCCAATAACCACTGCATTACTCCTTCCCTGCTGGACCACAGAACCAGGCACAGTGTCAAAGTCCCGGTTGCTGTGGTCTTCCTCTAACAGAATCTAAAATGAGATACCGATTTTCGAGGGGGACTGCCACAAGGGTACTCTCTACAAACTCTTTATAACTTCTATTTCCTGCTCACTGTCCCTAATCAGCCGAAGGTCATCGAGCTGCTGCTCCAGATTCTCAACAAGTTCCCTGAGGAGCCGCATCTTGATGCACTTTGTTCAGATGTAGTCGTCGGGGAGGCTGGTGGCCTCCCAGGGTCCCCACATCTGGCACTCCAAACATAAGACCAATCCCAGGTGCATACTGCTGTGGCACTGTCCAATACTATACTACTGAGATAAATAAGCCAGTGACTTACACCTGCTCTACAACTCTCACCTCTTATCTGGTCTCACCAAAGTCCATTGAGCCAAAGCCCAAACCACTCTGCTCCCTCTCACTCCGCTGCCCGCTGGATATAGAAGTCTTCTTTTTTAAATGGCCCGCACGCTTCCGAGTGACGTCACGGGCCTGCACAGTCACTCGCCACTGTCCCGAACGCTAAGGAGAAAAGAGAAAAAAAACACTCACTCTTTGTTAATTTCCGGCGCTCTCCGCTCTCTCGCTGTCGCCGAAACAGAAAGCTGAAGGAGCTGTTCTAACTTTTAAATGGCCTGCACGTTTCCGAGTGACGTCAAGCGCCTGCGCAGTCACTCGCTGCTATCCTGAACTCAAAGGAGAAAAGAGGAAAAAAAGTGCAGACCACAAGACAGCAGAGTCTTCATTGTTTCCAGTGTAGAAACAATATTCATATTTAAACACTCCAGGGGCTCCAGTTTCTTCCCTCATCCCAAAGACCGTGGTAGAGGTATCAAGAACAATAGGACAGAGGCTTAAAATGAGACGAAGAAGGGGATCTGAGGGAAAGCTCTTTACACAGAGAGCAGTTGATATCTGAAATGCAGCAAGAGGAGGTGGTGGAATCAGATACAATCAATCCATTTAACAGAGATTGAGACAGGTGCTTAAAGAGGCAAGGCACAGAAGAATACAGATGAAAAACACACTGATGCTGGAGGAACTCAGCAGGCCAGGCAGCATCTGTGGAGAAAAGCAGGCAGTCAACGTTTTGGGTCAGGACCCTTCTTCACGGTGCTTTTCTCCATGGATGCTGCCTGGCCTGCTGAGTTTCTCCAGCATCATAGTGTTTTTTATCTAGATTCCAGCATCTGTAGTCCTTTGTTTCTCCTGTTTCCACAGAAGGATACAGTCGTAACACGAGCAAATAAGGCCAGCTCAAGTAGGCACCTTGGTCAGCATGGATGAGTTAGGCCAAAGGGCATGTTTCCATGCTGTATAAGATTCTGACTATAGAAATTCAAGAACTCAAGTTTCTGACGATATGAGATTTCCTGAATGTGGAGATTTCTTTGCTTTTTGACAGAAGGATTCAAATCCATTTCTGTAACATGTAGATTTCCCACGAATATTGATACACAAATTCCATTACTTCCTTTAGAGCAGTTTGTCAAACAAAATCAGATCAAACATCACTTCACATCTCCCTACCGTCCAGCCTCAGACGGGCTGAGAGACTATTGAAAGAACCATTATAGCTGCAAGTCACAGAAAGCAGTCAGATATTACCAGAAAGCATTAACAGCAGTTTCAGATTTTCTACTGAGTTCCATACAAGCTCAATGGACAAAACAGGTAAAGCTGCTGCCTCACAGCTCACACAACCCAGGTTCAATCCTGACCTCAGGGGCTGTCTGTGAGGGGCTTGCATTTTCTCTCTTTGACCACATGGGTTTTCTCCAAGTGCTCCGGTTTCCTCCCACAAGACGTGCTGGTTGGGAGGTTAATTGAAACGCTGCAAAATAACCCAAGTGTAGGTGGGCAGGTGTTAACAGAAGCAGTCTAGAGTGGGTGGGTCGGTGTAAAGGATAGGGTTCAGGGAAACAAGTGGGGGAATGTGAATACCCTGACAGGCAGCAAAGACGACACGACAACTGGTGATGTTTGCTGATAGTGAGGTTCAGTAACCCAGACACACATTCCGCCACTCCCCACTGATACACCAGGCCCCAATTCCCCTGATCCCCACTATCACACCAGACCTCCATTCCCCCATTCTCCACTGACACACCAGACCCACATTCCACTCTTCAACTCTGACATGTCAGAACTCATTCCCCTTTTCCCAATTAAACACCAGTCCCCCACTCCCCTGTTGCCCACTGACACACCAGACCCGGTTCCCCTGTTCCTTACTGTGCTCCCCACAGACACACCAGAACCCCATTCCCCTGTCCCCCACTGACACACCAGGACCCCATTCCACTGTTCCCCTCTGATATGCCAGACCTCATTCCCCTTTTCTCAATCAAACACCAGACCCCCTTTCCCCCATTCCCCACAGACACACCAGATCACCATTCCGCCATTCTCCACTGACACACCAGACCCAGATTCCACTCTTCAACTCAGACACACCAGACCCCATTCCCCTCTTCCCAATTAAACACCAGACCCCTTTCCCCTATTCCCCACTGACACACCAGACCCCAAATCCCCTGATTGCCACAGACACAATGGGCCCCCATTCTCTTGATCCCACTGATACACCATGACCCCATTCCCCTGTTCCCCACTGACACACCAGACCCAATTTCCCCACTCTGCTCTGACACACTAGGCTCCCATTCCTACATTCCCTATTCCCCACTGACACACCAGATCTCCATTCCCCCATTCTCCACTGACACCCCAGACCCACATTACACTGTTCCCCTCTGACATGCCAGACCCCATTCCCCTTTTCCCTATTAAACACCAGACACTCTTTCCTCTGTTTCCTACTGACACACTAGTCCCCCATTCCCCTGTTCCACAAAGGCACACAAGACCGGTTTCCCCTGTTCCTCACTGAGTTCCCCACAGACACACCAGAACCCCATTCCCCTGTCCCTCACTGACACACCAGACCCGGTTCCACTGTTCCTTACTGAGTTCCCCATAGACCCATCAGACCCCATTCCACCACTCCCCACTGACATATGGGAACCCTATTCCTCCATTCTGATGTGTGAGACCCCTCTTCCCCTGTTCCTCACTGACACACCAGACACCCATTCCCCTGTTCCCCACTGACACACCAGTCCCCAAATCCCCCATTCACCACTGACATACCAGACCCTCATTCCCCTGTTCACCACTGACACACCCAACTGCCATTCCCCTGTTCCCCACAGACACACCAGACCCCAAATCCCCTATTCCCCACTGACACACCAGACCCCCATTTCCCCATTCCCCACTGTTCCCCACGCACATACCCCTGACCCATTCCCCTGATCCTCACTGACACACCAGACCCATTCAATTAAGTCTTTTCTTAACTTTCTGTACTCTACACCAGTTGGTACAGGTTTGGGTGTCATTGGTTTCTAAATGTGAACAAGGTGGTAGTGTCCAGCATTACCGGACAAGGAGGTAGAGAGGAGGGTTACAAATTTTCAGGAGATCTGCAATTGTCCTTATCAATGCATCCAATGGGGAGAGCAGAGGCCGGGTTGGCCAACAGTTAAAGCAAGATCTATTTACTTACTGGTAATTGGTGTTCCAAATTTCAAATAAATTGAGGACCTCACTTTGCAGAGTGTAAAATTCACATGGTGAGTAATTCAGCATGAACTCTAATTTTGTGTATGTTCCTAACAGAGGTGATTATAACTGAGCGAGACAATTAAAATTTGTCTTATAAAATGAACTTTCATAATTATCATCAAAGCACTGGTCAGCTTGTTTTCATTTCTAAATTAAGGGAACCAACAGTATTCCATGCAGGTACAATATTTAAAGTTCCTTGCTCTGCCTTCATTAACTGTGAAAAATATTGAATCAAAATAAATATAACATTATAGTCTTAGGGTAAATTGTAGAACCGATTAAACACCAACACCTGGCCTTGTGTTTGATAAGACCACCACATTAACATTTATATTCATTCTTTGTGAGAGTTGCAGCCACAGTGGGGCAGGGAGAGCTCAGAAGCGCCATTGCAAAAGTTGCAAATTAAGTCTTGTTTAACAAGCTAAAAGTAGAGACCGAAAGTCTGTATAGAACAGAAGTTTACCTGGGTACTGAACTCAGATAAGTTATGAAAATAGAAGGCTGCTGATGCAAAGGTACTCTGTGCACTTTAATGCAAATAAAATTGTTAAAAATTAAAATTAAGATTCAGGAATTAGAAATTAAACTTAACTTTTAAATTAGTGAGAGAGAGTGAGAGAGAGTGAGAGAGAGAAAGAAAGAATTAACATTTCAGGTTAGTAATGCCTCCGTTTCTCTTTCCACATCAGAGCACAGGAACAGGTCTTGATATTGTCCAATCAAATGTCACATACTAGAGGGCATGCATGTAAGGTGAGAGGGGAAACATTTAAAGGAGATGTGCAAAGTAAGTTTTTTCAGCCAGGACAGGTTGCAAGGGGGGTAGTGTGGAAGCAGGTACAAAAATGACGTTTAAGAGACATTTAGACAGGTACATCAACATGTGCAGGCAGATGGGCTGATTTTAAATAGGTCTCATGGTCGGCAATGACATCACGAGTCAAAGGACCTGTTCCTGTGTTCTGTATAACTGAATATTTCCATATTTTCTGGTTTTATTTCAGATGTCCAGCAGCCACAGTATTTTCTGCAGCTCTCTAAAGCTCTGCTGGTCCCTGGTCATTTAACCAGGGATAATCTCCCTGCTCCTCACCACCAAAGGTGGGTAAATACTTGGTGCATCTGTGTATCAAGCAGAAACTGAGCAATAATTTGTTATTGTTCTTCAGCTTTCGTTTCTGGTAAACATATGCTGAGGGTCAAAGGTAAGCAGATTCTAACATAACATCTTTATTAAGATTGCCAAAATTGTTAACTGTGAACACAAAACTGATCTGGCAATCAAATGAGCATGTCCATAAAATTACCTTGTAACTGCATGTATTTCAATGTAAAATTTGTACTGGTGGATTAGTTTTGCCTGTAATATTTAGTTTAGCAGCTGGAATCACACAGGAGAAAGATGAGATACATCAGGAATAAGTTGAGCAGTGATAGGCAACGTAACAATGAACAGACTTTGGTCTTGTAGATCGGGCTAAGATCGAATATTTCTGGGTTACACACAATGTGGCCGGAGTGAAGTGTTCTCCACCCTCACCGAGTCCACAGCCAAAGAGTTAACATAGTTCACCATCTCTGAACTCTGATTTGCCCACTGAGTCCTTCCATCAATAGTTGTCTAGAAATCAATTCCTTAGTAACTAACTGCACAAGTTAGTATTTCCCCTGTTCTACATTAGATTTATCCTAATCCTTTCAGAAAGCACCAACATAATCTATCTTTATTTCATTCTGCTGAGGAAGCAAAAATCAGGAAGAAATTTGACCGTAGCTTGCAGTTTTCTCCACTCATTGAAAGCAGCAGTTGGAACATAAAGTCTCAGTGAGCCCAGAAGTTACAGTCTGCCCTTCCTGTCACTACCACAGCTCCCCAGTCACAGCATCTGGCCCTCTATTGTGAGCAGCTTTACACTAAAGCCCATTCCTACTGGAAGACAGACTGAGATGCACAAATTCATTCACATTTGGTAAACTATAACCAAAGTTTGATTCAACAACTGATTCTGGAGGAAAGTGACAGTGACTGTTCACACTGAACACCCCAATGCTGACATGAGTTCTGGAGATGCTGAGTATGGAATTTCTGGCACTGAAAATCTGTCAGGGTTGTTAAGAAGGTGTACGGAGTGTTGAGCTTCATTAGTCGGGGTATTGAGTTCAAGAGCCGTGAGGTGATGTTGCTTCTCTTGAATGATAGAAAAATATGGGGCTATGTGGGAGGGAAGGGCTAGATAGATCTTAGAGCAGGATAAAATGTTGGCACAACATTGTGGGCCATAGGCCCTGTACTGTGCTGTAGTGTTCTATGTTCTATGTTCTATGAAATCTGCTTTAAAATTTTCTCTTGACAGGCATTAGAAGTTCCTCCACTGTAGTGTAGAATATCACCTTATTTTAAGCAGGAAAGTTTGCAAAAATGAAGGAAGGACCTCGATCTTCATAGCACCTCTCAGAACCTCAGGGCTTTCTCAGTCAATGAGATGTGTTTGAAGTAGAGACACAAAAGACTACAGATGCTGGAATCTGGAGAATCACATAAAACTCTGGAGGAACCCAGTAGTCAGGCAGCAGCTATGGATGGAGATGGACGGTTGACGTTTCGGGCCTAGACTGAAAGGTTGACTGTCCATTTCCCTCCATGGATGCTTCCTGACCTGCTGAGTTCCTCCAGTATTTTGTGTGTTTGAAGTGTAATTGTTCACACGAGGGAACACAGCAGCTGACTTGCAGACAGCCGACTCTCACAGACTGCATGGTTATAACAATGGTGATTTATTTTGATGATTGATTGATAGAAATATCAAACAAGGATAACTCCAGGTACTTTCAAAATAATGTCTTGGGATCTTTTAACTCCACTGTAGAGATAAACAAGGTCACATTCCGTGTCTTGCCTCAAAAATAGTACCTGCAGGTGAAGTGTCAGCTTAGAATTCTCTGCTGAAATCTGTGGATTAGAACTGGATCGTACTGATGAAACATCCCAGACCTGATGTTCACACAGACCCTGTCTTACTGCTGAGCGTTTCTGGCATTTTCAGTGCTCAGTTCAGATTTTCAACATCTGCAGCATGTTTTTTGTTTCCGAATCTTGTTGTTTGCGATGGGAATGGGAAACGCTGCTTCTGTTCCCCTCCCAGGAGGTTGCACACGTGTGCAGGGATGGGGCAAGGGAGGAGAGTCTTCCATTGCCCATGGGAGACGGTCTGGAATGTAATCTGTGGCCACCCCAAATGTGATGCCTTGTCTCCGCAGGTAATGTCAATAGACAAAGTATTTATTTCCTACCTGCCACGTCAGTTAGTTGCTGGGTTGGAGCAGGCGACACCAGGTGATAGGAACGTTCAGCCAGTATTCCAGCTGAATCACAAATCACCTTATCAGGCTGGGTCCTGGTAATCTCTGCTTCCACCTATTTCTGGGTTTCTTCTTGGCTCCAGTAGAATAACTGTGGGCTTGTACCACCATCTAGTGACAGAACGTGAACTACAGGATGCCCCTAAAAGTCAGTGTTTCTCAGTGGCTTGTCATTCATTTCTGTTCAGTAGTTCATCTATAAAAATGGTTCCTTTGAAGCAATAGATCACTCAAATTGGGACATATTCCCAATTTTCCCTATTTGATTAGTATTGCACTTTATTTAGACCTACAAATGCCCTCTTCCCCAGAAAGGATAAATTTCATAGATTGTTGACATTCCAACAAAAGCTTGGCCAAACTCCTGGCCTCATGTATTGACATTGTTTGCAGAGAAGAGGCATCGGACTTGGGGTGCCCACACAAACAGGTTCCAGCAGAGGTCACTGAGCAACAGTTGAGACCAGGAACCTGAGATGATGTGAATTGTTGCCCAATCTGTTGAAGGGCACCGAGCTTCCATCTGAATGGAGAAAATAAAGATCTCCATTTTGGTCAAACTGCCAAATAAAATCACCCAAAGAATCAGAGATAAGATGAACAGGATCAGACTCAATTCAATTTTAAATATAACACCAAATAAGTCTGTAGTGTGAAAGGTCATGGCTGTCATGTGACAGTGACAACACTGACCCCTCTGGTCGGATGACAGCATTGTTCATTGGGTCAGAGGCAACACCACTGTCAATCAAGGTTTGACTCCACCCCTGCCCCTCTGTGCACACCTGAACTATTGGCCCATTTAAGCACCTTTGTCCTTGTCGGCACCAAACCATTGGACCTTTTGAATTACCTGGGCTGGACCACCCCCAGACCTCCAACACTATAAAGAGTGCCGCATGTGCCTGGCCCTCTCTCTTTGTTTCTCCGAGGGATGTGGAAGTAAGCTGTGCACTACTTGAGGGTAATCAGTTAAGGATTCCTGGGACCAAAGAGCCGATGCTTGTCCAGAGTCAGGGGGTTCAGGCACTGTATTGTGTTTTCCCTGATCGTTTGTAACTAGTTCACTCTGTGTGTGTGTGTGTGTGTGTGTGTGTGTGTGTGTGTGTGTGTGTGTGTGTGTGTGTGTGTGTGTATGCGCGCACGTGTGCATGCACTTCACCCCTGTTGCAACTACCCTCACATTCTGTGATCACCTGTGTGCATGTGTGTGAGTGTGCATCAGTTCCCATTCATTCTGTTCCCGCATTTGTCCTTGTGAATAAATCTTTTTTCAAAATCCAAAGACTGTGTCCAGAGTCCTCTGCCTTTGAGACCCAAAAGAACCTTTTCTCACAACAAAGTCAAGATCAAATTCTGCTCTAACTTCCTTAACAATTTTGCAGATGACACCACTATAGTGGATTGAATCTCAGACACCAACAAGATGAAGTACAAGGAGATAGAGAGCCTAGTGGCATGGTGTTAAGACAATGTCCTCTCCCTCAATGTCAGCAAAACAAAAGAGCTGGTCATTGACTTCAGGAAGCGGGGTGGAGTACATACCCCTGTCTGTATCAATGGTGTTGAGGTGGAGATGGTTGAGAGCTTCAAGTTTCTAGGTGCAAATATCACCAACAATTTGTCCTGGTCCAACCATGTAGCCAAGAAAGCGCACTAGCACCCCCACTTCCTCAGAAGGCTAAGGAAATTCAGCATGTCCCCAGTAACTCTCAGATGCACCACAGCAAGCATCCTGTCCAGATACATCACAGCTTGGTGTGGCAACTGCTCTGCCAAAGACCATATAAAATTGCAGAGAGTTGTGGACACAGCCCAGTCCATCAAGAAAATTAGTCTCCCCTCCATTGACTATGTCTACACTTCCCACTGTCTCAGGAAAGCAGCGAACATAATCAAAGACCCCTCCCAGCCCAGTCATTCTCCCCTCTCCCCCCTCCCCCTTCCATTGGACATAAGATACAAAAGCTTGAGAACACATAACAGGCTCCAGGATCGTTTCTCTCCTGCTGTTATAAGACTCCTGAACGGACCTTACATATCCTAAAGATGAACTCTTGATCTCTCAGTCTACCTTGTCATGGTCCTTGCACTTTACCACTTTACTTGTCCACCTGCACTGCACTTTGCCTTGTAACTGTAACACTATATTCTGCATTCTGTTTTTTTCCTTTTGTACTATCTCGATGTACTGATGTATGGAATGATCTATCTGGATGGCACACAAACAAAAGCTTTTCACTGTATTTCGGTACATGTGACAATAATAAACTAATTACTAATAATAGACGTTAGAGCCACAGAACACAGAACAGGCCCTTCAGCCCACTATGTCCATACCGACCAGCATGTACCAATCAAGTGCTTAACAAAATAAGATAAAATATCTTATCACATCGAAACACACAGTGAAATACTTCTTTTTGCGTAGCTAAGTATGTGCTGGGGGGCAGCCCGCAGGTGTTGTGGCTCTTCTGGCATCAACATAACGTGCCCACAGCTCCTAACCTGTATGCCTTTGGAATGTGGGAGGAAACTGTAGCACCCAGAAGAAACCATAGAACCATAGAACTATACAGCACAATACAGGCCCTTCGTCCCACCATGTTGTGCCGACCTTTAAACCATGCCTAATACTATCTAACCCCTTCCTCCCACAAATCCCCCTGTTTTAAATTCCTCCATATGCTTATCTAACAATCTCTTGAACTTGACCAATGTATCAGCCTCCACCACTACCCCAGGCAGCATATTCCATTCACCAACGACTCTCTGGGTGAAAAACCTTCCTCTGATATCTCCCTTGAACTTCCCACCCATTACTTTAAAGCCATGCCCTCTTGTATTGAGCATTGGTGCCCTGGGAAAGAGGCGCTGGCTGTCTACTCTATCTATTCCTCTTAATATTTTGTATATTATATTTGTATATTATTGTAACTGTAAGACTATATTCTGCATTTTGTTTTTTTTCCTTTTGTACTATCTCGATGTACTGATGTATGGAATGATCTATCTGGATGGTACGCAAACAAAAGCTTTTCATCCCCTCATCCTCCTCCTCTCCAATGAGTAAAGCCCTAGCTCCCTTAGTCTCTCCTCATAATGCATACTCTCCAAACCAGGCAGCATCCTGGTAAATCTCCTCTACACCGTTTCCAATGCTTCCACATCCTTCCTATAATGAGGCGACCAGGACTGGACACAATATTCCAAGTGTGGTCTAACCAGAGTTTTGTAGAACTGCATCATTACCTTGTGGCTCTTAAACTCAATCCCACGACTTATGAAAGCTAACATCCCATAAGCTTTCTTAACTACCCTATCCACCTGTGAGGCAACTTTCAGTGATCTGTGGGTATGAACCCCCCAGATCCCTCTGCTCCTCCACACTCCCCAGAATCCTGCCATTAACCTTGTACTCTGCCTTGGAGTTTGTCCTTCCAAAGTGTATCACCTTAAATTTCTCCGGATTGAACTCCATCTGCCACTTCTCAGCCTAGCTCTGCATCCTATCAATATCCATATTCAAGCTTCGACAGTCCTCCACACTATCCACAACACCACCAATCTTTGTGTCGTCTGCAAACTTGCTAACCTGCTCTTCTACCCCCTCATCCAAGTCATTAATAAATATCACGAAAAGTAGAGGTCCCAGAACCGATCCCTGTGGAACACGCTAGTCACAGCCCTCCAATCTGAATGCACTCCCTCCACCACAACCCTCTGCTTTCCACGGCAAGCCAATTCTGAATCCACACGGCCAAGCCTCCCTGGATCCCTTGGCCTCTGACCTTCTGAAGAAGCCTACCATGTGGAACCTTGTCAAACGCCTTACCAAAATTGATGTAGACCACATCTACTGCACTACCCTCATCAATCTTCCTGGTCACCTCCTCAAAGAACCCTATCAGGCTTGTGAGACATGATCTTCCCTTCACAAAGCCATGCTGGCTGTCCCTAATCAGTCCATGATTCTCTAAATGCTCATAGATCCTATCTCTTAGAATCCTTTCCAACAGCTTGCCTACCTCAGATGTAAGGCTCACTGGTCTGTAATTCCCTGGACTATACCTACTACCTTTTTTGAATAAGAGGACAACATTTGCCACCCTCCAATCCTCTGGTACCATTCCTGTGGACAACGAGGACTCAAAGATCCTAGCCAACAGTTCAGCAATCTCCTACACCCCTGGCAGCACATTCCAGGCACCCACCACCCTCTCCTTTAAATTTTCCCCCTCTCACCTTAAATGCATGCCCTCTTGTATTAGAAATTTCAACTCTGGAGAAAAGATACTGGCTCTCTACTCTATCCTTCATAATTTTATAAACCTCTATCAGGTCTCCCCTCAGCCTCTGCCACTCCAGAGAAAACAATCCAAGTTTGTCCAACCTCTCCTTATAGCACATGCCCTCTAATCCAGGCAGCATCTTGGTAAACCTCTACTGCACCCTCTCCAAAACCTCCACATCCTTCCTATAATGGGGGAGACCAGAATTGGACACAATACTCCATATGTGGCCTAACCAGAGTTTTATAAAGCTGCAACATAACTTCCTGACTCTTGAACTCAACACCTTGACTAAGCTGCAGCATAATTGGAATCAGAAGCTTCACTGCATCGGCTACCAACAGAAAATTCTGCTCAGTTGGTGTCATTTGAGTTACCACGTCAAGTGACACTTCAGCCAATATCACGCCATGACATACCTGTCCAACATTCATTACCACTCTGTATCATCAGTGATACATTGTTTCCCACAAAGATTGTCTCCATCTCACCAAGGGTATAGCAGAACTTTTCCTGCCTCAGTTTATTTCACAGGTATTTGATTAATTTGTTCAAGAAGGGTTGAGGCAGGGAGCAAAGGGTGGTCAGAAAAGGAAAAGAGGTGAGATTGATCTTGGGCTGATCCTTTTCTCACCCTCTGATGTTTAGACAGCCATTCTTTGACCAAATTTTCCATTTGTAACTAACCAATGTTCTCAGACTGCAATGTTTGCTTTAATGTTGTGGATGGCAGGTTGTTGGAGATAAATATAGCCAGAGGTAAAACTGACCAAACTAAAATCATTCAAGCGACTGAGTCCAACTCCTATTTCATAAATTAACTCTATGTGGTTCAATCACAAAAAGATAAACTTCTGTTCAGGATTAAATTTACTTTCCAAATTCTTCACTGCACTAATGGTAAAGATCACTGCACTGCTGAGTGGAGGTCCCACTCCCTTTAAAAATAGAACATAGAACATAGAACAATTACAGTACAATTCAGGCCTTCTGGCCCACAAAGCTGTGCCGAACATGTCCCTACCTTAGAAATTACTCGGCTTACCCATAGCCCTCTATTTTACTCAGCTCCATATACCTATCTAACAGTCTCTTGAAAGACCCTATCGTATCAGCCTCCACCACCATCTCCGGCAGCCCATTCCACACACTCACCACTCTCTGAGTAAAAAACTTACCCCTGACATCTCCTCCAGATCTACTCCCCAGCACCTTAAACCTATGTCCTCTTGTGGCCACCATTTCAGCTCTGGGGAAAAGCCTCTGACTATCTACCCTATCAATGTCTCTCATCATCTTATACACCTCTATCAGGTGTCCCCTCATCCTCCGTCTCTCCAAGGAGAAAAGGCTGAGTTCCCGCAATCTGCTTTCATAAGGCATGCTCCGCATCCCAGGCAGCATCCTTGTAAATCTCCTCTGCACCCTCTCTATGGCTTCCACATCTTTCCTGTAGTGAGGCGACCAGAACTGAGCACAGTACTCCAAGTGGGGTCTGACCAGGGACCTATATAGCTGCAACAATACCTCCCGGCTCCTAAATTCAATTCCCCAATTGATGAAAGACACCATATGCCTTCTTAACCACAGAGTCAACCTGCACCGCCACTTTGAGTGTCCTATGGACTCGGACCCCAAGATCCCTCTGATCCTCCACACTGCCAAGAGTCCTACCATTAAGACTATATTCCGTCAACATATTTGACCTACCAAAATGAACCACTTCACATTTATCTGGGTTGAACTGCTACTTCTCAGCCCAACTCTGCATACTATCTATATCCCTCTGTAACCTCTGACAGCCCTCCGAACTATCCACAACACCCCCAAACTTAGTGTCATCGGCAAACTTACTAACCCACCCCTCCACTTCCTCATCCAGGTCATTTATAAAAGTCACAAGTAGTAAGGGTCCCAGTACAGTGGAGGGAATTATCGACCGGTCAGCCGGCCTGTGGTGCTGAGGGAAATGCTGGAGCCCATTATAAAAATGTAAGAGCAGAAGACAGAGAGAAGAGTGACAGGATCGGACAAAGTCGGCATGAATTCATGAGAGGGAAATCATTATTCACAAATCTACTGGAATATACTGAGGATATGACAAACAGAATAGTCAAGGTGGTGTATATGGACATTCAGAAAGCTTTTGATTAGAGATGATCACACAA
Source organism: Pristis pectinata (assembly GCF_009764475.1). Classification (NCBI taxonomy): domain Eukaryota; kingdom Metazoa; phylum Chordata; class Chondrichthyes; order Rhinopristiformes; family Pristidae; genus Pristis; species Pristis pectinata. Next base: position 11,014,183 of record NC_067420.1, read on the forward strand.
AATTAAAGAAGCTGCAGCAAGTGGTTAATAAAGCAAATGGTTGGCTGGCCTTCATAGCAAGAGGATTCTGTGTAGGAGTAGAGATGTCTTGCTTCAGTCCTACAGGGCCTTGGTGAAACCACACCTTGAGTATCATAGATTTGGTCTCTCACTGTGTATAAGGTTTCCTTTACTTACCATGGAGAAACTTCAGAGAAGATCACCAAACTGATCTCTGGGAAAGCAGATTTTGGTAGTGCAAGGGAGGACCTGGAAAGTAGGTGAGAAGCAAATGCTTGTGGGTTAAAGTACATCTGACAAGTGGGAATCTTCTAAAACAAAGTTGAACTTTGGATGACAAAGGATATTGAAGCTTTGATCAGCAAAAAAAAGGAAGCATGTGGCATATGAAGTGACATGATTTGCACACCTAAGATGTTTCAGTGAGAGGGGCATATTGTAAAGGCTCAACTCACCCTGGCACTCTCCAGTGTGACCAGGCACTGAAGGGAGAGCACCATTTATTCTTATGCACACCAAAACCTTCGATAGCCCTCATGTAACTAAGAAATTGCCAATCTTAATAATGAGCAACACCTAACTGTCAGGACATGAAGACAGAGCGCTCCTACAGTGTTGAGAGGTACCACTGAGGCATCAGTGAATTTTTCCAGTGTCCAACTCAGTGTAAATACACCCTGTACAAGGCAGTGGTGTGCGAGGCATGCAAGATACCAAAGTACACTGTGTGTCCACTTATACTAGAGTGAAGCAGTTCACGAGGCAGTTCACCACCATCTTCCAAAGTACCAGAGAAACAAAGGACTGCAGATGCTGGAATCTAGATGAAAAACACAATGATGCTGGAGGAACTCAGCAGGCCAGGCAGCATCCATGGAGAAAAGCAGGCGGTCAACATTTCGGGTCAGGACCCTTCTTCAGGACTGAAGATAGGAAAAGGGGAAGCCCAATATAGGAGGGAAAAAGAGTAGTGATAGGTGGACAAAAGAGGGGAGGCGGAGTATTGCAAGTAAGAGATAGGTAGATACAGGGGAGGAGGGGAGAGCCGATCCTCCAGGGGATGGGTCAAAGGTAAGGAGAGAAAAAAAGGGGATAGAAAAAAGAGAGAGAGGTGAGGAAAGGGAAGAACAGAAGTATTGCCAGTCTGGATGGGAATTAAATCACAGTCTGGCCAGCAATGGTTTTATTCCATGAGAGAATAAAACAAATGCTTGCCATTATTAGACAATCTCTAAACTGGGCTCAAACTAGCATCCAGATGCATGAAATTTCTGTGCCCAGGTTTTGTCAGGCAGCCAAGCAAAGGCACCACATGTACTCCTTAAAATGGGAACAAAATGCTGCAGCACCAGGGAGCTCTCTCTATCGTTGATTCTTTAATCAACACTAAAGCACCTTCCCTGGGCAATATTAGTTCACTGAAAATAGAAGAGAATCTGCAGATGGTAGAAGTCTGAAATTAAAGCAGGAAATGCTGGAAATATTGGCCTAGTGCTTGGTTCGATCCTGACCTCGGGAGCTGTGTGGAATTTGCACATTCACCCTGTCACCATGTGAGTTTCCCCAACGTGATCCACATCCCAGAAATGTGTAGGTTGGTCGGTTACTTAGCCACTGTGAATTGCCCCTCATGTGTCGGTGGGCATTAGAATCTGGGGTGAAGAGTTAATGAGAATGTGGACAGAATAAAATTTGTCAGGGTAGGACTAATGTTAATGGGTGGTAAATGGTCAGCACAGATTCAGTGGGCTGAAGGGCAACTGTTGAGGATGTGCGTCTTGATAAGACTATTTTTATTCTCTGACCAAACCTTAGCTGAATCAAGTTACACAAGCTCATAGCACCAAGTTCAGTGAAAAGATCAACTTCTGACAGGTGGTAGATCTTCAGATCGGGTCTCAATCTAAACTGAGGCCACACAAGCTGGTCCTCTGATGAAGTTAGGATGCTTTTTAACATAGTCATGTTTGTTCAAAGTGTTAAATCCTTTTAAAAAGTCCACTACACTCTCGATCTTTAATACAAAATTGTAGCATTGTTCCATGCTGTGGTGACATATATTCAGCAGTGAAAGAACTGTGAATTTCCATCAGAGATTTGCATTATTTAACAAATCAGTATGTATGATTGCATTACAACAGTGACTACAATGCAAAATTTATAAAGTATTTTAAAACACTCCAAGTCATCAGTGTAACTAAGGTACAGAAGCCTGAAGTCCCACACCACCAAGTTCAAGAACAGAAGTGGAATTTGTAATATCTGAAGAATCTGTGTGCTCATTTTAATGCTTGATTTGCAAACAGACTTACAACTAGAGAGTACTTTTTCCATATTATTTTGACAATTTGTATTTGCCTTAATAATAAAAATCTTACAGATTACATTGCCAATGAGAAATAACACCCAACGTATTATTTTGCATTATTAAAAATTATTACAAATTTAAAAAGCATAATTTAGAAAAAACTGAACTGTAAGCACATCGATAATCAATCATATACAGATTTACTTTCAAATGTTCTTTTCTAATGTACAAGAACTAACAGCATCATATTTATAAACAGTATTCTTTGCAACAATTCTTTTTCCCTGAGGCCAACTTTTTCTGAAAGATGCAGCGTTCATGAGAGCATTAGGTTATTTGATTTGGCTTTCTTTGTATCTGACTGATCACCACTCTCTATTACCAAGACATTAATTTGAGGATAACGAATCGTACTTTCTCTCATTCTCTTCCAGTTGATCCTTTCATCTGCACTGCTAATGGGGAAAAGTTGATCATTGATGAAGACCTCTTTTCTCTCTCTTCTATCTTTCAGCATTTCATCTATATCGCCGCTTAGGTTTGGGTTATCAGCTCTGAATTTTTGTGCTGCCAACATCATATCTTCTGCTTTCACTCTGGGCACGGGAACAGTGGGGATGCCAGCTATCATCATGGCAAGAGCAAGGATACACATTCTAGGTGTTTCATTTTGCTTTGTAGGTTCTGCTGCAGCTCCATAAGCATGCAAGCCTGGGTGTGATGTGACAATCACTCGCTGGGCACAGGATGAGAGACTTTCATCGGGAAACTCTGTTGTTTGTAATTGGTTAGTTTGTTGATAATGTTCAAGCTGTTGGTGTTGAATTACATAAGGTGAAGATCCCTCATGATTTGGAATAACATTCTGTGATCTCCTGCTCAATGACATTGTAGGATGGTTGAAATAATTCTGATGGTGAAAGTAATCTGCACGATTATTGAGAACCGTGTTTAATGAATATGTTTCATAAAAGCCTTGGGGATAAATTTCAGGATAATAATCTCCCCATTGCTTCCAGCGTTGTCCTGGATATTCCATATTGCCTTGCAGAGGAAAATGATTCATCAAAGAGTGAGTGTGTTGGTGTAGATGTATAAAGGACGCATTGGCAGATTAAACACTATTGTATTCTATCTTCACATATCCTGCCACTAGTTCTCTCTGTTGGTTCATGCACAACAGTACATTGAGAGGGCAAGAGATGTTCTGAATTAGTATCAATGTGAATGATCACCTGTAAAGAAATACATTTCACAAAGAAATACATGAGGATACACTTATTGAGTTTTTAATATGTAAATTTTAAATATACATTCCTCAGAGTTATTGGTGGTGCTGCATGGAGTGAGACAAATATTGGCTCTGCTCCATCTAACTTTCATGTAACACCCTTTAACAAGACTTTTATAATACTGTTACAAGATTAATTTTGATTTTTAACTGTCGAAATGAATACCAGGTCCAAAGCTGGAGCTAATGGCAAGAATAATGGAGGCCCTCAATCTACTTTGGAAGCTATTTCTAAACTGGATAAAAAGCTTGACCGAAGATTTGCCGATTTGGAAACACTTTTAAAGGACATGGAAGACAGAGAAAATACACACATTCAAGAAAACGCTAAACAGCAGCAATTAATTGATGAGCTAGATCAAGCTGGTAAAAAGAGAGATTCCAGACTGAACTTGCTTGAAAAAGATTTAATTACCATCAAACAAAAGCTGGAACAACAAAAACAGGATTATTGATTTAGAGAGTCACAGTCGGAGAACGAATGTAAGAAACATCGGATTTCCAGAAAATGCTGAAACCATTGAATTCTTTTTTTAACTTCTGGTTGATGTGTTTGGCTCTGAAGTGTTTTCTGCTCAGCCTATTCTTGATCGTGCTCATTGAGCAACAAGACCAAAGCCTCCGCCAGAGCAAAAACCACGGCCAGTAATATTGAGATTTCATTACATAAGTATGAAAGAACATTTGATTCAAATTGCTCATCATCATGGAATGATTCAATATAAACAGTGGAAGTTTCATTTGGTTGAAGATTATACCCCAGAAGTTATGAAAGAGAGACTGAGTTACAAACCAGTTATGTCGCTTCTTTATCAAAGCAATTACCATCCAGCATTATTATTTCCAGCACGGCTGAGAATTACGTTACCCGATAAATCTCGTAAATGGTTTAACTCCGTCAAGGATGCCGGAGATTTTCTCATGGACTAGCCTTCAATTCTAGAGGGTTAAGAAATGCATGCTTCCTTGATTTAATACTTATTTGATCTATTAAGCAATAATTAACTTTCAGATTTGACTCTTCCTATCTTTGGAGATACTTTTTTCTGTTTTGTTAACATTCTCCTGCTTGGTTCTGGAATATGGACACCTATCATACTTAATGATTCTTCTTTTCCTTTTTCCGTTATGTCTTTTATTTCAATAATTTTTTTAATGCTCTGTTTTAATAATAATCAAGAACTTGACAAAGTGACCGTTTTTTTTGAAATAATTATAAAACTGTATTTTTTAAATGTTGATTGTTAATATCTTCTGCGTTTGTTTAAATTTTTTAACAAGTTTGCTTATAATTTGGTAAATTTGTTTTGGGTTTTTCGATAGTTTGTTGTGACTACAAAAGGTGGTTTACATTCTCTTCAATGTTGGAGATTTGCCACCAATAGAGCTGGGGGTATTCAAACTAGTAGATAGCTTTCTGGCTGCCTATTGGCCAGTTTTTGGGCTTTTGTGGGTGGGGAGTGGGGCTGTTTTTAGGTTAGTTTTTTTCCTCTGGACTGATGAACTACAAATATGTCTGAATTCTCATCATATCCAGCTCCTCTTTGAACTCTTTTTCCTCTTCCTGTTAATGAGCCTTCTGGACAGTGTGCAGGAGACTCATATGAGGAGAGAGGATAATCAACGCTTTTTTAGATTTTGGAGACGTCAACAGTTCCATTCTAATTCACAAGCAAAGGTGAAAAGAGTCTCTATTTTTATAGACTCCTCAGTTTCATTTGTTCATCATGAGATAATTTCAGACCCGAATGGTAGATTTTTATTAATTACTAGCTTACTTCATAATAAAAAAGTGGTTATGGTTAATGTCTATGCACCTAATGTTGATCATCCTGAATTTTTTAAACATTTATTTGCATCTTTTCCTAATTTAAACGAATATACTTTGATTATGGGTGGAGATTTCAACTGCTGTTTAAACCCTCCAATGGATAGATCTGTGTCGAATCCTGCACTTCCAAACAAATCCGCTGTCTTTATTAATTCCTTTTTAGTCGATTCCCGAATTTTAGATGTTTGGAGATTTCTACACCCATATGATAAAGAATTTTCATTTTTTTTCTCATGTTTATCATAATTACTCGAGGATTGATTTTTTTTACCGACGCTAGATTAGCTCCATTTATTATTGACTGTAAATATGATACAATTGCCATTTCTGATCATGCGCCATTGAAATTATCATTTAAGTTAGCAGATGTACCCTCTGGTGTCAGACAATGGCGATTCAATCCTTCTCTATTGTAAGATTTAGACTTTGTCCAATTTTTTGTTTTAATTTTATTTACAGTGTGGTAACAGGCCCTTCTGGCCCAATGAGTCCGCGCCGCCCATTTTAAACCCATATTAACCTACCCGTACATCTTTAGGATGTGGGAGGAAACCGGAGCACCCGGAGGAAACCCACGCAGACACGGGAGAATGTACAAACTCCTTACAGACAGCGACGGGAATCAAAACCCGATCGCTGGCGCTGTAATAGCGTCGCACTAACTGCTACGAAAGAACAGATTTCATTTTTCTTTTTAACTAATTTTACTGAAGAAATTTCCGGTGGAATAATATGGGATACTTTTAAAGCATATATCCGTGGTCAAATTATTTCATATTCTGCTGGACTGAAAAAATGAACTAATAATGAAATACATATATGGGCTGATAAGATTAAAGAAATCGATAAAAAATATTCTGATGCTCCTAATTTGGAGCTCTGTAAAAAGAGAACAGAACTTTAATTACAGCATAGTTGACTATTAACATCTCCAATTGAAAATCAATTACGTAAAACCAGAAGTCAGTTTTATATACATGGTGACAAATCTGGTAGATTGCTTGCCAATCAACTGAAAGCTGCTTCAACTAAACGTCAGATTATTAAAATTCGTAAACCAGATGGTAACTATACAGTGGACCATGAACAAATTAATAAGTCTTTTCAAGAATTTTATACTTCTTTATACCAAGACTTTTATACTTCTTTATTCCCTGAGGATTCTACATTAATGCATGAATTTTTAAGGGACCTGAAGACTCCGAAAATATCATGTAATGAATGTTCAATATTAGATGCACCCATTTTGGAGGAAGAAATAAAGAAAGCAATTTTTTCAATTAATTCGGGTAAAATTCCTGATGGGTATACAGTCGAATTTTTTAAATCCTTTTCCGATCTTCTTTCTCCCTGGTTAGGAAAAATTTTTAAAGATGCCCTATCAGTGGGTAAACTACCACAATCCTTTTATGAAGCTACTATCTCTTTAATTCTTAAAAAGGATAAAGATCCCACTGAATGTGCATCTTATAGACCGATTTCTTTATTAAATGTGGATTCCAAAATATTTTCCAAAAGATTGGAAAAGGTTCTTCCACAAATTATCTCTGATGACCAGACAGGATTTATCCAGAATCATTATTTGCATTTTAACATTAGGAGGTTAATGAATATTATATATACTCCCTCATCTAAAATTCCAGAATGTGTTATTTCATTAGATGCTGAAAAGGTGTTTGATAGAGTCAAATGGGAATATTTATTTAATACACTTGAGAAATTTAATTTTAGTCCCAATTTTATATCTGCAATCAAATTGATTTATCACACACCTATGGCTTCAATACTTACTAATAATCAGAGATCCCCTCTGTTCAGGCTTTTTTGAGGTACTAGACAGAGTTGCCCTCTAAGTCCTTTACTATTTGATATTGCTTTGGAACCCTTGGCAATTGCCCTTCGGGATTCTTTTAACATATTTGGTATCACTCGTGGACTGGGGATTCATAAGGTATCTCTATATGCAGATGACTTGTTACTTTATATTTCTAACCCAGAGGAATCCATCCCTGCAGTATTATCACTGCTTGCTCAGTTTAGTGTTTTTTCTGGTTATAGATTAAATTTTAATAAGAGTGAACTCTTTCCATTAAATATGCAAACCCCAATTTTTAGGCAATTACCATTTAGATTAGTAACTGACCATTTTATGTATTTGGGTGTTAAAATTACCAAGAAGCAATAAGGACCTGTTTAAAGTTAACTTGTTACCTTTAATTGATCACGTTAAACAATTATTTACAAAATGGTCCCCATTATCTCTATCATTGATAGCTGAATTAATGCGGTTAAGATGAATATTTTACCAAATTTTCTATATCTATTTCAGGCAATTCCAACTTTCATCCTGAAATCTTCTTTTGACACTATTGATTCTAAAATTCTTTCATATATATGGCAGAATAAAAACCCAAGGTTAAGTAAGAAATATTTACAAAAATTAAAAACGGATGGTGGTATGGTTTTGCCTAACATTAGATTATATTACTGGGCAATTAATATCAGATATTTAACAAGATTTAGATGTAATTCAATGTCCTAAATGGGTGTACCTTGAGTATGAATCAGTGCAAGGATTTTCATTAGTTTCTATTTTAGGAGCCTCACTCCCTAAATCGAGTAAACATTTGACTAACCCAATAGTTAAACATACAATACGAATATGGTTTCAATTCCGTAAATTCTTTGGATTGAATAAATTTAATTTATCAAGCCCCATTCAATCTAATTTTTTTCTTTCAACCATCCAGAATCGACTTAGCTTTTTCTTCATGGAAAATGAAGGGAATAACATGTTTCCGTGATTCATTCATTGATAACTGTTTTTTTATCTTTTGAACAGTCGTCTAATAAATACAATTTGCCTAGATCACAATTTTTTTGATACTTGCAGATTAGAATTTTTTTTTAAGTTACTATGCCTTCTTTTCCGACTCCATATAAAATTGAAATTACGGAAAAGATTTTAGGTTTTAGTCCCTATAGGCTTGATAGCAATAATTTATGATCAAATTATGAAAATACGTCCAGAGACACTTGATAAAATTAAGAATGAATGGGAAAGAGAACTCCAGATACTTTTACCCACAGAGACATGGAAGAAAATTCTTCAGTTAGTTAATACATCTTCAATGTGTGCCAGACATTCTTTGATACAATTTAAGGTGGTTCACGGGACCCATATGTCAAAGGATAAGTTAGCCCATTTTTATCATCATATAAATCCTATATGTGACAGATGTAATTCGGAGGTGGCTTCCCTGACACATATTTTTGGTCCTGCCCTCTTTTGGAAAAATATTGGAAAGACATTTTTAACATTATTTCAACTATATTGAATATTGATTTACAACCTCACCCAATCACTGAAATTTTTGGGCTACCAATGATGGAATCTGGCCGCTTATCTGCTGTTGCTTGTCGTATGATTGCCATTGTTACATTAATGGCCAAACGATCCATTTTGTTTAAATGGAAGTATCCAATACCTCCCACTACTTTTCAATGGTTTTCTCAAACTATATCATGTTTAAACTTAGAAAAAATTAGGAGTGGTACTGTTGATTCTTTGCTTAAATTTGAGGAAGTTTGGAGTCCATTCATTCAATATTTTCATATGATATAGATCCCTTTTCAATAATCTTTGAACTTAGAGATGATGACATAATAATGCTCTTTGTTCATCGAGAAATATCAGTCCAGTTTTTTTTTCTTTTGAAATTTTTTTTAGTTTGTTCTGTTTTATTACTTACAATTTTTTTTCAATTTGGGTTTTTTTTTATATAATAAATCTTTTTCCTTCTCTTTTTGATTTTTATTTGTAATATATTTGTTTACCAAGAAATCGTGGGGCCTAGAATATATTTTTTATTCTTTATGACTATATATGTCATGATTGTCCTCCCAATCTCTTTGTATTATGCGTATAATTACCGATGTTATATGTATTAATCTGTATTAATTTGAAAATTAATAAAAAGATTGAAAAAGAAAGAAATATACATTCCTAAAATCATGTCCATGTGACAAGATAAGACCAGACTTAAAAAATTCACCTGGGCTGGTATCAAACCTTAACTGTCCTCTGAAGAGAATCAGACCAGTGTCTCCACTACAGTTCAAACGAAGGCCAATGTAAGCACATCATCTTCACCCGGGGCACATTGCAGTCTCCTGTATCGATATCAAATCCAACAATTTCAGTTATTTTTTCTTTGCTTGTGTCAGAACTGGCCAGTTCTGTGCTAATTTTATCCTTCTGAAACATTGACTCCCTTTCACTCTTTTCACAAACACTCTCTGACTTGCTGGGCATTTCCAACACTCTCTCATTTTCAGTTCTCTGTAACTCTTCTGAATTGCAGTTCACAGATTTTAAACATTCCTGTGGTCTTTCTCTCTCTCTCTCTCTCTCTCTCTCTCTCTCTCTCTCTCTCTCTCTCTCTCTCTCTTATAACTGCCCCTGTTGGTCTGTCAAGCAGAAGGCTTTGTAAACAACATATCATTATGGCAATCCTGACCTCACAATATCAGATATTGTTTCTATCCTGTCCATTCCTCCCCATCCTCTCTGCACCTCTACCTTGCTTTCTCACTTTCCCAACAAGAAATGTTAACTCTGTTCCACGGACACTGCCTGACCTGCATTTTCAGGTCTTTTTATGTTTTTACATTATCATTGTTTGATTTAATAAGGGCATTTAAAGAGATGGAGAGAGAGGATTGCACAGTGATGCAGCTTGAAGAGCAATCTGGGTTCAATCCTGACCTGTGTCCTGTCTGTGTGGAGTTTGCACATTCCCGCTGTGACCACATGGGTTTCCCTCAGGTGCTCCATTTTCCACCCACATCCCAAAGACATGGGGGTCAGAAGGTTAACTGGCTGCTGGATTACAGTGAAAAATAGTGGAAAAATCGGATTGCTCTGAGGGCCGGCATAGACTCAATGGGCTGAATGTCCTTCTATGTCATAAAGAGACAGGCTTTTCAGCCCACTATGTCCATACCAACATCAACTACCCATCTGTACCAATCCTGTTTACCAGCACTTGATTTATAGCCTTCTATGTCCTGGAAACGACCTTGTATGGAAATACATGGAAATTAAACCAAGGGACATGTAAATTTGTGAAATCAAGGTCGGACCTGTTGCAGCAAACAGAAACTAAAAGAAAAGTGTTGGAAACACCCAGTAGAACAGTCAGTTTCTGTGGAGAGAAAAAAAGCTGTGTTAATATTACAGATGAATAACCTTACACCGGAGACACAAGAGACAGCAGATGCTGCAAATCTGGAGCAAAAATCAAACTGCTGGAGGAACTCTGTGGGTCAGGCGGCATCTGTGGAGGCAGAGCAATGGTCCACGTTTCAGGCTTTGGACTCTGATGCAGGATCCTGATGCAGTGTCTCAACCTCAAATATTGACCATCCCTTTGACTCTATATATTTCTTAACCTTATACCAAAACTGTCCAGTTCTGATGAAAACAAAAGGAGCTAGTTACTAAAAATGTTTGAATTGAATATCGAGTCCAAAAGGCTGCAATGTGCCCTCACACAACATGAGGTGCTGTTCCTCAAGCTTGTTTTGAGCTTCATTGGAACAGTTCAGGAGACCACAGGGAGGTGTCAGAACAGTAGGGTTATAAGAGTAGGGATTTCACCTTCCCCAATATCACCTGGGATCACCTTAGTGTGAAAGCTCGGGACAGGGATCTTAAAGTACATCCAGGAAAGTCCTTTAAACTCTCGTCCACAGATAGACCTACTGCAGAAGGGTTTGCAGTGGACTTCATCTAATATTAGGGAATGTAGGTGGTAGGTGGTTGGAGTGCCAGTGGGTGAGCATTTGGGAATAGCGAACATAATTCTGTTAGTTTCAATGAAAGCATGAAAAGGGATAAGGATGCAGGAGAAATTAAAGTTATGAAGCCATAGATTATACAGCATACAAACTGGCCCTTTGACTCACTAAATCCATATCCACCATCAAGCATCTATCTTATTTTATTCTCCCTACACTCCCATTAACTCCCCCCAGATTCTACCACTCACCCACACACTAGGGCAATTTACAGTGACCAATTAACTAACCAACCTGTGCATCTTTAGAATATAGGAGGAAACTGAACACCTGGGGAAACCCACATGGAAACAGGGAGAACGTGCAAACTCCTCGCAAACAGCAGGATTGAACCCATGTCTCTGGTGCGGTGAGGCAGCAGTTCTGCCGGCTACACTGTTGTGCTGCCCATAATTGGTTCTGAATCGAGCAAGGGCCAGTTTCAATTTGTCAAGATGCACTTTGCAGTTGTACACTGGGAGAAGAGAATTGCAGCTAAGTCAACATCTAACAAATATAAGTCAATCAAAAGGGAAATTGTGAGAGTTCAGGGCCAAGGTGTTCTTGTAAAGGTGAAAAGTCAGGACGAGTCCAAGCAAGAGATACTGAGGGTTGGATAAAAGAAAAGAATGAAAAGTAGGGGAAGCTCTTCAGGATGAGAGGAAATCTAAGGTGTGTCTCATAGAGTCACAGAGCAGTACAGCACGGAAACAGGCCCTCCAACCCAACTCATCTATGCCGAGCAAGATACCCATCTAAGCTAGTCCCATTTATCCCTCTAAACATTTACTATCCAATACAGCCGTCCAAGTGTCTTTCAAATGCTTTCTCTGGCAGCTCGTTCCAGATACGGACCACCCTCTGGGTGAAGAAGTCACACCCTCAAGTACCTTTTAAATCTTTCCCCTTCCACTTTAAACCGATGCCCACTAGTTTTTGATTCCCTTTCCCTGGGAAAAACAAACTGTGTGGATTCACCCTGTCTATGCTCCTCATGATTTTACACACCTCTATAAGGCCACTCCTCAGTCTCCTATGCTCTAATGAATCGAGTTCTAGCCTGCCCAATCTCTCCCTATAACTCAAGGCCTTGAATCCTGGCAAGATTCTCATAAATCTTATTTGCAATGTTTTCAGCTTAATGACTTCTTTCCTACAACAGGGTAAACAAAACTGTTCACAATACTCCAGATGCAGCCTCACCAATGTCTTGCACAAGAGCACTTAAAAAAGAAATTAGAGGGGCAAAGACGGAGCATGAAATATCCTGGTGGACAGGTTTAAGGAAAATCCCAAAGCGTTTAATTATATTCAATAATAAGAGGGTTACCAGGGAAAGAGTAGGGCCCATTAGGGTCCAAAGTAGCAATTTGTGTTTGGAACCAGAAGATATAAGTGAGGTCAGAACTGAACACTTCTCTAAGGAGAAAGACTTTGCAGATGTAGAATTCAGGGATGGAGCTACTAAAATACTAGAACAAGTTACCATCAAAAACGATGTTATGGGAGACAAGGGAGGAGTTAGCTGGGGCTCAAATACATTTTTAAATCTTCACTGGCCACAAGTGAAGTACCAAATGGTGGCGCACAACAAATGTGCTACTTTTATTCATGAAGGGCAGCAGGGACAAGCCTGGTGGTAATTACAGGCCTGGGAGTCTAATGTCAGCATTGGACGGTTATTGTAAAAAAATCTGAGGGACAGGATTAATCTACACTTGGAAAGGCAGGGGGTTGATCAGGGATTTTCATCACGGCTGTATTGGTGGGAGACCATGTCTGACTGAATTTTTCAAAGAGGTCACAAAATGTAATGATGAGGATGGTGAGACTGACGTAGTCTACATGGAATTCAGTAAGGCCTTTGACAAGGGGAGACTCGTCCAGAAGTTTAAAGCCCATGGGATCCCCAGTAAGTTGGCAAATTGCATCCAAAATTGGCATTGGAATGTGAGGTAGAGGGTGATGATGGAGTGTTGTTTCTGTGGTTGGAAGTCTGTGACCAGTGGTGTACCACAGGGATCCTTCCTGTCTGTGATGTACATTAACAAAAAGGATGTGAATGCAGAAGGAATGATTTGTTAGTTCACAGACATTGATGCTGCTTTTCATAATGAGATGGGTATTCTTAAGCTACAGAATGATATTGAGAAGTTGGTAAATTCGGCAGAGCAATGGCAGATGGAATTTAATCCTGCAATGTGTGAAGTGATACTTTTTGGGAAGTTTAACAAGGTTAAGATATACATAATGAATGGAAAGGTCAAGGGAGCATTGAGGATCAGTGGGACGTTAGTGTAAAAGTCCAAGGATTTCTGTAGAAAAGATAAGATATCTTTATTAGTCACATGTAAATCGAAACACACAATGAAATGCATCTTTTTGCATAGAGTGTTCTGGGGGCAGCCCACAATTGTCGCCACATTTCCGGCACCAACATAGCATACCCACAACTTCCTAACCCGTATGTCTTTGGAATGTGGGAGGAAACCAGAGCACCCAGAGGAAACCCACGCAGACACAGGGAGAATGCACAAACTCCTGACAGACAGTGGCCAGAATTGAACCCGGGTCGCTGGCGCTGTAAAGTGTTACACTATCTGCTACACTACCGTGCCTGCCCATGGCAGCAAAGGCAGATAAAATGGTGAAGGCATGCAGGATACTTGCCTTCATTAGCTGGAGCAGAAGAGCAGAGACGCTATGGAACAATTTTATAAAGCACCTGGTGAGGCCACATCTGGGGTACTGTGTGAAGTTCTGGTCACCACACTGTAGGAAGGACGCCATTACATATGAAAGAGTGCAGAGAAGTTTAAAGGGATGTTACCTGGGTTGGAGTATTTTAGTTGAAAGGAGAGACTGGCTAGGCTGGGTTCATTTTCCTTGGAATGGAGGAGGCTGAGGGGGGGATGTGATAGAGGTATACAAAATAATGAATCACATAGATAGCATAAGAAACATTCCCCCATAACAGAGGTGTCTACGAGAAGGCTAAGGTAAAGGGTAGGAAGTATAGACGAGCTTGTGAAAGACCTTTTTTCACCCAGAGGGTGGTTGGAGTCAGAATGGACTTCCTGGAGGGGAGGCGGAGGCAGGTTACCTCAACATTTAGGAACCACCTAAACAGCCAAGGGGTCACCAAGGGACAGCAGGATTTAGACCCATTGCTGGAAAATGGGATCAATATGCTTGATGACTGGCATAGCATGATAGGCCGAAGGGCCTGACTCTGACTCTATGATGGATGGTTTGGTCCGAATGGGAGTGGGATGGAGTACTAAAGTGACAGACAAAAGGAAATTTAGTATGCAGAGATGCTTTAGTATCACTGTAGAAACCCCAACACCATATCAGAGATAATGTAGTGGACAGTGAAGAAGCTTATCTAAGATTACAACAGGATCGAAATGAACTGGGGAAGTGGGCCAAGGAATGGCAGATGTAATTTAGAACATAGAACATACAACATCGAACATACAATATAAAACATAGAACAGTACAGCACCGGAACAGGCCCTTCGGCCCACAATGTTGCACTGAACTAATTAAGCTAATGGTGCCAAATTGAATCAATCCCTACTGCCTGCATACAGTCCATATTCCTCCATTCTCTGCACATTCATGTGCCTATCTAAGAGCCTCTTAAATGCCTCTATCGTATCTGCCTCCACCACCACCCCTGGCAGCACATTCCAGGCACCCACCACTCTCTGTGTAACAAAACTTGCCATGCACATCCCCTTGCACCTCAAGTGCATGCTCTCTAGTATTAAATATCTTTATCTTGGGAAAAAGATATCATCTGTCTACTCTATCTTTGCCTCTCATAATCTTAAAAACTTCCATCACGTCTCCCCTCAGCCTTTGCCAGTCCAGAGAAATCAACCCAAGTTTGTCCAACCTCTCCTTATAGCACATGCTCTCTAATCCAGGCAGCATCCTGGTAAACCTCTTCTGCACCCTCTCCAAAGCCTTCACATCCTTCCTGTAATGGGCCGACCAGAACAGAATGTAATACTCCAGACATGGCCTAACCAGAGTTTCTTAAAGCTGCAATATAACTTCCTGACTCTTGAACTCAATGCCACGACTAATAAAGACAAGCATGCCATACGCCTTCTTTATCACCATATCCACTTCCAGGGAGCTAATGACTTGGACAAGATCCCTCTATACATCAATGCTGTTAGGGGTCCTGCCATTAACTGTGCACTTTCCCTTAATGTTTGATCTCCCAAAGTGCAACACCTCACATTTGGCCGGATAAAACTCCATCGGTCATTTCTCTGTCCATATCTGCAACTGATCTATATCCTGCTGTATCATTCGGCAATTTTCCACACTATCCCCACCACCACCAATCTTTGTGTCACCTACAAACTTACTAACCCACCCATTCACATTTTCATCCAAGTCATTTACGTATATCACAAACAGTAGCGGTCCCAGTACAGATCCCTGTGGAACAACCATAACCACCAACCTCCAGCTACTACCTTCTGTCTTCTGTGGGCAAGACAATTCTGAATCCAAACGGCCAAGTCACTGTGGATCCCATGCACCTTAATCGCCTGGATCAGCCTATCATGAGGGATCTTGTTGACACAAAGATCTTGGTCAAGTCCCCAGCAATCTCACCTCTTACCTCTCTCAATAACCTGGGGTATATCCCATCAGGCCTTGGGGACTTATCCACTTTAAACTTCTTCAAGAGACCCAACATCACCATTTATACCAAAATTCCCCTGCATATTAGCACGCTCCACAGTAATCTCACTATCCTCCATGTCCTTTTCCTTGGTGAATACTGACGCAACATGCTCATTTAGACCTCGGCCACATCCTCACCTCCAAGCACATTTTCCCTCCTCTTTTCCTTGAGTGGTTCTACCCTCTCCCTTGTTATCCTCCTTTTCTTGATGAATGTATAGAATGCCTTGGGATTATCCTGCGAAGGATTTTTCATGGCTCCTCCTGGCTCACCTAATTCCCTTCTTGAGTTCTTTTCTCATTTCTTTATATTTCTCAAGGACCCTGTTCAATTTTAGCTTCCTAAACCTTACATATGTTTCCTTTTTCTTCTTGGATAAATTCACAGCCTATCTCATCATCCAAGGTTCCTTACCTTGATATCCTTGTCCTTCCTTCTTACTGGAACAAACCTGTCCTATATTCTGTGCAGTTGGTCTTTAAACACTCTCCACATGTCAAATGTGGACTTACCCAAAAATAGCTACTCCCAGTTAACTCTCCCTAGCGCCTGTCTAATACTCTCACAATTTGCCCTCCCCCAATTTAATACTTTCCTGCAAGGTCCATATTTATCCTTATTCATAGCTATCTTATAATTTAAGGAGTTGTGATCACTGTTTCCTAAATGTTCCCCCACTGAAAGGTCAGTCATCCGGCTAGGCTCATTTCTCAATACAAGGTCCAGTATGACCCCTCTTCCAGTTGGACTAATCACACACTGTTTCAAGAGCCTCTTAACTCGGACAAGTTCAAGGTGCTGCATTTTGGTAAGTTAAATCAGGTCAGGACTTATACAGTAAACGTAGAGCCCTGGAAAGTGCTGGAGAACAGAGATATTGCGGGTTAGATGTACATAGTTCCCTTAAAGTGGCAGCACAGGTAAACAAGGTGATGAAGAAGGCATTTGGCACATTTGCCTTCAGTCAGGGCATTAAGTAGAGGAGTTACATCTATACAAGTTGTCGGTGAGAACACAGCTGCAGTATTATGTGCAGTTCTGGCCGTCCAAACTTCAGAAGATGTCCTTCAGCTGGAAAGGGTGCAGAAAAGATGTTCCTGGGACTGGAGGGCTTGAGTTATTTGGAGAAAATGGATAGGCTGGGGACTTTTTTCTCTGGAGCCTTGCCATCAGCCCTTAATCATTAATAATAAATTGGAATACCTTGCTTTCAAAGGAGAGACACATGTATATCCTGAAACATAAACTTATCACCATGTACTCAGATGTATTAAAGTATATACCTTGACCTCAATTGCTCTTCAACTTTACTTCTCAACTACAAAATAATTCCCTTTATTACCCTCATGTGAGTCAACAGCAGTCATACTGATGACACAATAATAGTTCGTCAATTCTTCATTGTGATCTGGTAATCTTATGCAGTTTACCTGTGACTATCAGAAATGTCCTATATCATTTAGTGACTTGAACAACAATCAATTCATAAATGCATTACTCACCTGCAAATATCCATTGCATGCTACCATACGTCTGTGAGAAATACCTGTTGATGGGGTTTATAATAGTATTACTCACATCATACCACCTGCCCTAACTCCATGTTGTGTGGAGGGAGGTGAAGAAACATAAATCGCCTCCAGTTGTGTGATATCATAGTGAAATGTGACATCACAAGGCAGCTTCCTATCACCTTTTTGGCTGATAACATAAAAAGATTTTGTGATAAGCAATGTCAAGGCCAACAGTGAAGTCTGACAGAATTAGGAAATGGATCATAAATTGTGTTTCTGTCACTTAGGCTCTAACAATCAGATTTTAGGTGTGACTAGGTGTGCCAGATGAGTATCAGGATCTTGAACCAGCCTGCACAACCCGAAAAAAAAAGCTTCAGAGGCTTTGTGGGCTTCGCTTTGGAGGACTTTGGAGCAGAAGTTTTTCTTTATCTTTTTATTAGGGTTTTAAGTATAAGGCTTAGTTTTTAATAGGGTTGTAATTTATTAGGGTTAGTGTTTTTAAAAGGTACTTTTATAAGGGTGTAAAAGTTTTAAGTGGTAGAGTGGGGGCTGGACTGCGCAGGCGCGGTGCGGGCAGTTTAAAAAGCCAACCGCCATATCCAGCAGGCAGCGTCGGAGCAGGCAGCGGAGTGAGAGGTGGCAGAGTGTTCTGGGCTTTGGCTCAAGGGGCTTGGGCGTAAAGGGGCGAGGAAAGGTAGGTGACTTGAGTTAAGGAAGGGGTATGAGTGCAGTTTCCTTTACTCAGTGTCAGATGTGGGAGTTCCTGGAGTCTCCCTGCCTCCGGGGGGGCTACATCTGCACCTGGTGTGTCGAGCAGCAGCTCCTGAGGGACCGTGTTAGGGAACTGGAGATGCAGCTCGATGACCTACGTCTGGTCAGGGAGAGTGAGAAGGTGAGAGAGAGGAGTTATAGGCAGGTGGTCACGCTGGGAAAATTGAAATGAGGCAATTGGGTCACAGTCAGGAGGAGGAAGGGGAAGAGTCAGGTACTAGGGAGTACCTCTGTGGCTGTACCCCTTGACAATAAGTACTCCTGCTTGAGTACTGTTGGGGGAGACAGCCTACCTGGGGGAAGCAACAGTGGCAGTGTCTCTGGCACAGAACCTGTGGCTCAGATGGGTAGGGAAGGAGTGAGGAGGGTACTAGTGATAGGGGACTCTATAGTTAGGTGGGCAGACAAGCGATTCTGTGGACGCAGGAAAAAAACTCGGAAGGTAGTTTGCCTCCCAGGTGCCAGGGTCCGGGATGTTTCAGATCGCGTCCAAGATATCCTGAAGGGGAAGGGAGAACAGCCAGAGGTCATGGTACATATTGGTACCAATGACATAGGTAGGGAAAGGAATTAGGTCCTGAAAAGAAACTGTAGAGAATTAGGAAGGAAGTTGAGAAGCAGGACCTCAAAGGTAGTAATTTCTGGATTAGTAGGTATAGGAACAGAATGAGGAGGAGGTTAAATGCGTGGTTGAGGGATTAGAGTAAGGAGCAGGGATTCAGTTTTCTGGGTCACTGGGGCCTCTTTTGGGGCAGGTATGACATGTTCAAAGAGGATGGGTTGCACTTGAATCCCGGGGGACCAACATACTGGCAGGGAGGTTTGCTAAGGCTACTGGGGAGAGTTTAAACTAGAATTGTTGGCGGGTGGGATCCATACTGGAGACACTGGGGAAGAGGTGTTTCGCTCTCAAATAGAGGAGGCTAGGAGTAAGTACCATAGGCAGGTGATAGAGAAGGGACGTGTTCAGACAGGCTTGAGATGTGTCTATTTTAATGCAAGAAGTGTTGTGAACAAGGCAGATGAGCTTAAAGCTTGGATCGATATTTGGAGCTATGATGTGGTGGCCATTACGGAGACTTGGATGGCTCCAGGGCTTGGAATGCTTGATTCAAGTGCCAGGTTTTAGATGTTTCAGGAAGGATGGGGGGGAGGCAAGGGAGGTGGGGGAGTGGCACAGTTGATCAGAGATAGTGTCACGGCTGCGGAAAAGGTGGACGCTGTGGAGGGATTGTCTATGGAGTCTCTGTGGGTGGAGGTTAGGAACAGGAAGGGGTCGATAATGGTGCTGAGTGTTTTTTATAGGCTGCCCAATAGTGACAGGGTTATTGAGGAGCAGATAGGGAAGCAGATCCTAGAAAGGTGTGAGAATAACAGTTGTTGTGATGGGGGATTTTAATTTCCCAAACATCAATTGGCATCTCCAGACAGTGAGGGGTTTAGATGGGGTGGAATTTGTTAGGTGTGTTCAGGAAGGGTTCTTGACACAGTATGTAGATAGACCTACAAGAGGAGAGGCTGTGCTTAATTTGATACTGGGTAATGAACCTGGTCAGGTGCCAGATCTCTCAGTGGGTGAACATTTTGGTGATAGTGATCCTAATTCTATCTCCTTGACATTAGCACTGGAGAGGGATAGGAACAGACTGGGCGAGAAAGGTGTTTACTTGGAGTAAAGGGAATTATGAGGCTCTCAGGCAGGAAATTGGAAGATTAAATTGGGAACAGATGTTCTCTAGGAAAAGTACAGAAGATATGTGGCAAATATTCAGGAGATATTTGTGTGGAGCATGTTCATAGGCATGTTCCAATGAGACAGGGGAGTCATGACAGGATACAGGAACCGTGGTGTACAAAGGCTATAATAAATCTAGTCAAAAGGAAAAGTATACAAAAGGTACAGAGAGCTAGGTAATATTAGAGATCTGGAGGAGTACAAGGCTAAAAGGAAGGAACTTAAGAAAGAGCCAAAAGGGGACATGAGAAGGCCTTGGCGGGCAGGATTAAGGAAAACCCCAAGGCATTCTACAAGTATGTGAAGAGTAAGAGGATGAAATGTGAAAGGATAGGGCCTATCAAGTGCAGCAGTGGGAAAGTGTGTATGGATCCGGAAGAAATAGCAGAGGTACTTAATGAATACTTTACGTCAGTATTCACTATGGAAAAAGATCTGGGGGATTGTAGTGGGGACTTGCAGTGGCCTGAAAAGCTTGAGCATGTATACATTAGAAAAGAGGTGGTGCTGAAACTTTTAGAAAGTTAGATAAGTCGCCGGGACCGAATGAGATGTACCTCAGGTTGCTGTGGGAGGTGAGGGAGGAGATTGCGGAGCCTCTGACGATGGTCTTTGTGTCATCCATGGAGACGGAAGAGGTTCCGGAAGATTGGAGGGTTGCGGAATTTGTTCCCTTATTCAAGAAGGGGAGTAGGGATAGCCCAGGAAATTATAGACCTCAGTGGTTGGTAAGCTGCTGGAGAAGATCCTGAGGGGCAGGATTTATGAACATTCGGAGAGGTATAATATGATTAGGAATAGTCAGCATGGCTTTGTTAAGAGCAGGTCCTGCCTTACGAGCCTGATTGAATTTTTCGAGGATGTGACTAAGCACATCGATGAATGGAGAGCAGTAGATGTAGTGTATATGGATTTCAGCAAGGCGTTTGATAAGGTACCCCATGCGAGGCTTATGGAGAAGATGAGGAGACATGGGATCCAAGGGGACATTGCAGTGTGGGTCCAGAACTGGCTGGCCACAGAAGGCAAAGAGTGGTTGTTGAAGGGTCGTATTCTGAGTGGAGATCGGTGACCAGTGGTGTACCTCAGGGAGCTGTACTGGGACCCTTACTATTTCTGATTTTTATAAACGACCTGGATGAGGAAGTGGAGGGGTGGGTTAGTAAGTTTGCGAATGACACGAAGGTTGGGGGTGTTGTGAATGGTTTGGAGGGCTGTCAGATGTTACAGAGGGACATAGATAGGATGCAGAGTTGGGCTGAGAAGTAGCAGATGCAGTTCAACCCAGATAAGTGTGAAGTGGTTCATTTTGGTAGGTCAAATATGTTGGCAGAATATAGTATTAATGGTAGGACTCTTGGCAGTGTGGAGTATCAAAGGGATCTTGGGGTCCGAGTCCATAGGACGCTCAAAGTGGCTGCTCAGGTTGACTCTGTGGTTAAGAAGACATATGGTGTATTGTCCTTCATCAATCAGGGAGTTGAATTTAGGAGCCGTGAGGTATTGTTGCAGCTATATAGGTCCCTGGTCAGACCCCACTTGGAGTATTGTGCTCAGTTCTGGTCGCTTCACTACAGGAAAGGTGTGGAAGCCATAGAAAGGGTGCAGAGGAGATTTACAAGGATGCTGCCTGGAATGCAGAGCATGCCTTATGAAAGCAGGTTGAGGGAATTCAGCCTTTTCTCCTTGGAGAGACAGAGGATGAGGGGGGACCTAACTGAGGTGTATAAGATGATGAGAGGTGTTGATAGGGTAGATAGTCAGAGGCTTTTCCCCAGGGCTGAATTGGTGGCGACAAGAGGACAAAGGTTTAAGGTGCTGGGGAGTAGGTATAGAGGAGATGTCAGGGGTAAGTTTTTTACTCAGAGAGTGGTGAGTGCATGGAATGGGCTGCCGGAAACGGTGGTGGAGGCTGATACGATAGGGTCTTTCAAGAGACTGTTAGATAGGTGCATGGAGCTGAGTAAAATAGAGGGCTATGGGTAAGCCTAGTAATTTCTAGGGTAGGGACATGTTTGGTATAGCTTTGTGGGCCGAAGGCCCTGAATTGTACTGTAATTGTTCTATGTTCTACGAATCACTACCTCAGTCTTACAACACTATGGCCACTTTGATACTTTGCACTACAATGGACTTATTTTTTGTTCAAATTGTGTTCTTTCTTGTAAAAATTATGCATAATTCATGTTTAATTTATGTTTCTTGTGAATGCTGCTCACCTGATGCTATGTGCCTGTGATGCTGCTGCAAGTTTATTGTGCACATGACAATAAACTCAGCTTTAACTTTAAGGATCACACCTCTGCTCACCGGTATAAACATGTCACCTCCTGCTGTTTACCTGTGTCAGCTTTGTTTTAATATTGTGTGTTGCTTGTACCTTGCTGTGGCACTGTAATCTGCCACAGCATTTAAAAGGACATGACAACTATTAATAAAGCTCACAAATGAAAAACTAAAGGGAGATATTCAACAGCAGGAAGCCAGTAAGTCAATGGGCAAAGTGCAGTGGAATGAGATGATCAAAAATTTGAAATGCTATTGATAGTCTGTAAGCTGAAAAGAGCAATGGCAGATGGAATTTAATCCTGATATGTGCAAGGTGATGCACTTTGGGAGTCAAATTAGGTAGAATGATACAGCCTGAGGCAGTATTGAGGAATAAAGGAACCTTGATATACAAGTCCAAAGATCCCTGAAGATGGCAGCACAGGCATAGAACATAGAACATAGAACAGTACAGGGCAGGAATAGGACATTCGGCCCACAATATGGTGGCGAACTAATTTAACTAGCAATTAAACACCTAAATAAACTAATCCCTTCTGCCTACACAATGTCTGTATCCCTCCATTCTCTGCACATTCAAGTGCCTATCTGAGAGCCTCTTGAACACTTCTGTTGTATTTGCCTCCACCACCAACCCTGGCAGCGCATTCCAGGCACCCACCACTCTCCATGTAAAAAACTTGCCCCATATATCTCCTTTGAACTTACATCCTCTCACCTTAAATGAAGACCCTCAAGTATTAGACATTTTGACCATGGTAAAAAGATACCGGCTATCTATCCATGCCTCTCATAATCTTATAAACCTCCATCAGGTCTCCCCTCAGCCTCTGCCGCTCCAGAAAAGAACAATCCAAATTTGTCCAGACTCTCCTTATAGCACATGCCCTCTAATCCAGACAGCATCCAGGAAAATCTCTTCTGCACCCTATCCAAAGTTTCCACATCTTTCCTATAATGGGACAAGCAGAGTTGAATATAATAATCCAAAAGTTGCCTTACTAAGGCAGCAACATAACCTCCCAACTCTTGAACTCAATGCCTCATCAAATAAAGGCAAACATGCCATAGAGTCTTTTCAGGTCAGACACAAACAGTCCTTTCAGGTGAGACAGAGATTCACCTGAACCTCCCTTAATATCATCTGCTACATTTGGTGCTCCAAGAAAATCCCACCAATCCCCCTCCCACCCCGGGAACTTTCCACTGCCCCCGCCATAGGTGCAACACCTGCCCCTACACCACCTCCATCACCTCTATCCAGGGACCCAACAGTCCTTTCAGGTGAGACAGAGATTCATCTGCACCTCCCTTAATATCATCTACTGCATTCCATGCTCCAAATGTAGCTTCCTCTCAAAAAAATTGTTTCTCAAGCATGCCATACACTTTCTTTACCACCCTAACAACCTTTGCAGCCACCTTCAGGGAGTTATTGACTTGGACACCAAGATCCCTCTGTACGTCAACACTGTTAAGAGTCCTGCCATTAACTGTGTACTATCCCTTCACATTAGATCTCCCAAAGTGCAATACCTCACATCTGGCCGGTCTAAACTTCATCTGCCATTTCTCTGCCCATATCTGCCACTGATCTATTGCCAGCTGTATCCTTTGGCAATCTTCTGCACTTTCCACAACACCATCAATCTTTGTATCATCTGTGAATTTACTAACCCACCCATCTACATTTTCATCCAAGTCATTTATATGTATCACAAACAGCGGAGATCACCGTTCAGATCCATGCGGAACACTATTAGTCATGGATGTCCAGTCAGAATAAGCCCTATCAACCAGCACACTCTGTCTTCTATGGGCAAGCCAATTCTGAATCCAAGCCTGGATCCCATGCATCTTCATCCTCTGAAGGAGCCTTCCGAGAGGGTCCTCGTCAAACACCTTATTAAAATCCATGTAGACAACATCCACTGCTCTACCTTCACCAATCTGTTGATGATGTGCTTTGAGAGGTTGGTCACAGCTGGAATTAACTCCTGACTGATCAAGGACCTGGACCCACTGCAATTTGCCTACTGCCACAACAGGTCTACAGTGGATGCAATCTCACTAACTCTCCACTCGGCTTTGGAGCACCAAGACAACAGCAAAACATATGTCATGCTGCTGTTTATTGATGACAGCTCAGTGTTCAACACCATCTGATCAACAAGCTTCAAAACCTGGGCCTTCATAACTCCCTCTGCAACTGGATCCTCAACTTCATCATCGGGAGACCACAGTCAGTGTGGATCGGTAGTAACATCTCCTCCTTGCTGACAATCAACACAGGCGCACCTTAAGGATGTGTGCTTAGCCCACTGCTCTACTCTCTCTACACTCATGACTGTGTGGCTAGGCGCAGCTCAAGTGCCATCTATAAATTCAACTGTTGTTGGCAGAATCTCAGATGGCGAAGAGGAGGCGTACAGGAGTGAGGTAGGTTGGCTGGTTGAGTGGTATTGCAACAACAACCATGCATGGCCCAGATGGTAGGGACCTTTGATCGTTGTTTATTATCGGTGAAATAGACACTCGGGCCCATTTAATTTCAGTTTAATTACCCACTGGGGAAATTTGGTCAAACTACTCTTAATTATAAGTAACAGCTGAAAATGCAAAAAACACTTAGCAAGTCAGGCAGTGGGAAGAGAAAGTTAATGTTTCATACCCAATGTAAAAAGTGGTCAGTTCTGATGAACGGCCCAGAAACATTCACTCTATCCCTCTTTCCACAGATACTCCTTGACCTCCTGAGAGTTACCGGCAATTTCTGTTTTCATTTCAGATTTCCAGCTTCTGCAGAATTTTTTTACTTTTAATTGAAATTATAAATTGTAAGTGATATTTCTGATATTCTCCGTTGCCTGCAGAAGGTTAACACTCTGAAAGAAAATAAATCTGCTTTTCTTATTTTATTTCTTACTGTCAGAACCTGTTTACAATTACAATTGACATTACTATATGAGAAATACAAAGAGGAGTGGAGAGTAGTGAACTTATTGACAATAAGTACTCCTGCTTGAGTACTGTTGGGGGAGACAGCCTACCTGGCAGAAGCAACAGTGGCAGTACCTCTGGCACAGAGTCCGGCCCTGTGGCTCAGAAGGGTAGGGAAGGAGAGAGGAGGGCAGTAGTGATAGGGGACTCTATAGTTAGGGGGGCAGGCAGGTGATTCTGTGGACGCAGGAAGGAAACTCAGATGGTAGTTTACTTCCAAGGTGCCAGGGTCCGGGATGTTTCAGATCGCGTCCAAGATATCCTGCAGAGGAAGGGAGAACAGCCAGAGGTCGTGGTACATATTGGTACCAACAACATAGGTAGGAAAAGGGATGAGGTCCTGAAAAAAGTTGAGAAGCAGGACCGCAAAGGTATTAATTTCAGGATTACTGCCTGTGCCACGTGACAGTGAGTATAAGAATAGAATGAGGTGGAGGTTAAATGCGTGGCTGAGGGATTGGAGTAAGGAGCAGGGATTCAGATTTCTGGATCACTGGGGCCTCTTTTGGGGCAGGTATGACCTGTACAAAAAGGACAGGTTGCACTTGAATCCCAGGGGGACCAATATCCTGGCAGGCGATTTGCTAAGGCTACTGGGGAGAGTTTACACTAGAATTGTTGGGGGGTGGGATCCGAACTGGAGAGACTGGGGAAGAGGTGTTTGGCTCTCAAATAGAGAAAGCTTGTATTCAGTACGAGAGGGAGGATAGGCAAGTGATAGAGAAGGGACGTGCTCAGACCAATGGTTTGAGATGTGTCTATTTTAACGCAAGGAGTATTGTGAACAAGGCAGATGAGTGTAGAGCTTGGATAAATACTTGGAGCTGTGATGTGGTGGCCATTACAGAGACTTGGATGGCTATACAGGAATGGTTACTTCAAGTGCCGGGTTTTAGATGTTTCAGAAAGGACAGGGAGGGAGGCAAAAGAGGTGGGGGAGTGGCACTGTTGATCAGAGATAGTGTCACGGCTGCAAAAAAGGTGGACGTCATGGAGGGACTGTCAGTCTCTGTGGGTGGAGGTTAGGAACAGGAAGGGGTAAATAACTTTACTGGGTGTTTTTATAGGCCACCCAATAGTAACGGGGATATCGAGAAGCAGATAGGGAAGCAGATCCTAGAAAGGTGTGATAATAACAGAGTTGTTGTGATGGGAGATTTTAATTTCCCAAATATTGATTGGCATCTCCATACAGTGAGGGGTTTAGATGGGGTGGAGTTTGTTAAGTGTGTTCAGGAAGGATTCTTGACACAATATGTAGATAAGCCTACAAGAGCAGAGGCTGTGCTTGATTTGGTATTGGGAAATGAACCTGGTCAGGTGTCAGATCTCTCAGTGGGAGAGCATTTTGGAGATAGTGATCATAATTCTATCTCCTTTATGATAGCATTGGAGAGAGATAGGAACAGACAGACTAGAAAGTCATTTACTTGGAGTAAAGGGAGTTATGAGGCTCTCTGGCAGGAAATTGGAAGCTTAAATTGGGAACAGATGTTCTCAGGGAAAAGTACAGAAGAAATGTGGCAAATGTTCAGGAGAAATTTGTGTGGAGTTCTGCATAGGCATGTCCCAATGAGACAGGGAAGTTACGATAGGATACAGGAGCCATGGTGTACCAAGGCTATAATAAATCTAGTCAAAAGGAAAAGAAAAGCTTACAAAAGGTACAGAGAGCTAGGTAATGTTACAGATCTGGAAGAGTATAAGGCTAACAGGAAGGAGCTTAAGAAGGAAATTAGAAGAGCCAGAAGGGGACATGAGAAGGCTTTGGCAGGCAGGATTAAGGAAAACCCCAAGGCATTCTACAAGTATGTGAAGAGCAAGAGGATAAGATGCGAAAGAATAGGGCCTATCAAGTGCAACAGTGGGAAAGTGTGTATGGATCTGGAAGAAGTAGCAGAGGTACTTAATGAATACTTGACATCAGTATTCACTACAGAAAAAAGACCTGGGTGAATGCAGTGAGGACTTGCAGCAGGCTGAAAAGCTTGAGAATGTAGATATTAAGAAAGAGGAGGTGCTGGAGCTTTTGGAAAGCATCAAGTAGGATAAGTCGCCGGGACCAGATGAGATGTACCACAGGCTGCTGTGGGAGGCAAGGGAGGAGATGGCGGAGCCTCTGACGATGATCTTTGCATCATCAATGGAGATGAGAGAGGTTCCAGAGAATTGGAAGGTTGTGGATGTTGTTCACTTAGTCAAGAAAGGGAGTAGAGATAGCCCAGGAAATTATAGACCAGTGAGCGTTACTTCAGTGGTTGGTAAGCTGATGGAGAAGATCCTGAGGGGCAGGATTTATGAACATTTGGAGAGGTATAATATGATTAGGAATAGTCAGCATGGCTTTGTCAAGGGCAGGTCCTGCCTTACAAGCCTGATTGAATTTTTTGAGGATATGACTAAACACATTGATGAAGGGAAAGCAGTAGATGTAGTGTATATGGATTTCAGCAAGGCGTTTGATAAGGTACCCCATGTAAGGCTTATTAAGAAAGTAAGGAGGCATGGGATCCAAGGGAACATTGCATTGTGGATCCAGAACTGGCTGGTCCACAGAAGGCAAAGAGTGGTTGTTGAAGGGTCATATTCTGCATGGAGGTCGGTGACCAGTGGTGTACCTCAAGGATCTGTTCTGGGACCCTTACTCTTTGTGATTTTTATAAACGACCTGGATGAGGAAGTGGAGGGGTGGGTTAATAAGTTTGCAGATGACACAAAGGTTGGAGGTGTTGTGGATAGTATGGACCACTGTCAGAGGTTACAGCAGGACATAGATAGGATGCAAAGCTGGGCTGAGAAGTGGCAGATGGAATTCAACCCAGATAAGTGCGAAGTGGTTCATTTTGGTAGGTCAAATATGTTGGCAGAATATAGTATTAATGGTAAGACTCTTGGCAGTGTGGAGGATCAGAGAGATCTTGGGGTCCGAGTCCATAGGATGCTCAAAGCAGCTGCACAGGTTGACTCTGTGGTTAAGAAGGCATATGGTGTATTGTCCTTCATCAATCATGGAATAGAATTTAGGAGCCAGGAGGTATTGTTGCAGCTATATAGGATGCTGGTCAGACCCCACTTGGAGTAATGTGCTCAGTTCTGGTCACCTCACTACAGGAAGGATGTGGAAGCCAATAGAATGAGTGCAGAGGAGATTTACAAGGATGCTACCTGGATTGTGGAGCATGCCTTATGAAAGCAGGTTGAGGGAACTCGGCCTTTTCTCCTTGGAGCGACGGAGGATGAGGGGGGACCTAATAGATGTATATAAGATGATGAGAGGTATTGATTGGGTACATAGTCAGAGGCTTTTTCCCAGGGCTGAAATGGTTGCCACAAGAGAACATAGGTTTAAGGTGCTGGGGAGTAGGTATAGAGGAGATGTCAGGGGTAAGTTTTTTTACTCAGAGAGTGGTGAGTGTGTGGAATGGGCTGCCAGCAATGGTGGTGGAGGCGGATACGATAGGGTTTTTTAAGAGACTTTTGGATAGGTACATGGAGCTGAGAAAGATAGAGGGCTACGGGTAAACCTAGTAATTTCTAAGGTAGGGACATGTTCAGCACAGCTTTGTGGGCCGAAGGGCCTGAATTGCACGGTAGGTTTTCTACATTCTGTGTTCTATTCAGATCCTCAGTCCTGCCTCATCATTCAAATGAAGCCAAGGGGGCATACAAGAGTGAGACAGATCGGCTGGTTGAGTGGTGTCACAACAACCACCTCGCACTCAACATCAGCAAGACCAAGGAATTGATTGTGGACTTCAGGAAGGGAAGGTCAGGAGCACACATACCAGTATTCAGCAGTGGAAAGGGTGAGCAACTTCAAGTTCCTGGGTGTCAACATCCCAGAGGATCTATCTTGGGCCCAACACATTGATGCAATCTCGAAGAAGGCATGCCAGCAGCTCTACTTCATTTGGAGTTTGAGGAGATTTGGTACATCACCAAAGACTCTTGCAATTTTCCACAGATATATGGTTGAGAGCAGTCTGACTGGTTGCATCACCGCCTGGTATGGAGGCTCCAATGCGCAGGATCAAAAAAGGCTGCAGAGGGTTATAGACTCAGCCAGCTCCATCACGGGCACAATCCTCCCCGCCATCAAGGACATCTTCAAGAGGTGACATCTCAAGAAGGCAGCATCCATCATTAAGGACCCTCACCATCCGGGACACACCCTCTTCAAGTTACCACCATCGGGGAGGAGGTACAGGAGCCTGAAGACTCACACTCAATGATTCAGGAACAGCTTCTTCCCCTCCGCCATCAGATTTCTGAACAGTCCATGAACTCATGAACACTACCTTGTGCACTATTTGTTTACTTTTGTAACTTCTGGAAATTTTTATGTCTTGCACTGTACTGCTGCAAATTTCACAACAATTCTGAATCACCTTCGTCACCTCCTTGAAAAACTCAGTCGTTAGTAAGACACGACTTGCCCTGCACAAAGCCATGCTGACTGTCCCTAATTAGGTCATGGTTTTCCAAATGTTCAAAAATCCTATCCCCAAGAACTCTTTCCAGCAGATTCTCCACCACTGACATGAGACTCAACAGTCTATAGTTTCCAGGATTATCCCTATTTCCCTTCTTGAATAACGAATCAGCATTAGCTATTTGTCAGTCCTCTGGCACCTCACCTGTGGCAAGAGAGGATACAAAGATCAAAAATCAAGGCCCCAGCAATCTCATCTCTTGCCTCTCTCAATAACCTGAGGTATATTCCATCAGGCCCTGGGGACAAATTCACTTTAAACTTCTTGAAGAGACCCAATACTACTTATTTCTTTATCTTAAAATGCCCTCGCACATTAGCACGCTCCACACTGATCTCATTATCCTCCACATCCTTCTCCTTGGTGAATCAGATGCAAAGTATTCGGCCACATCCTCTACCTCCAAGCACATGTTCTTTCTTTTTGTCCTTCAGTGGTTCTACCCTCTCCCTAGCTATCCTCTTGCTCTTGACGTATGTGTAGAATGCCTTCTGATTCTCTTTAATCCTACTTGTCAAGGACTTTTCATGGCCCATCCTGGCTTCTTGAGTCCTAATTCCCTTCTTGAGTACTTTTCTATCTTCTTTATAATCCTCAAGGGCTCAGTTTGATTTTAGCTTCCTAAACCTTAAATACACTTCCTTTAACTTCTTGACTGTGTTCACCACCTTTCTCGACATCCAAAGTTCCCTTGCCTTGCCGTCCTTATCCTTCCTTCTTACTGGAACATTCCTGTCCTGTATTCTGCATAATTGGTCTTTAAACACCCTCCACACGTCAGATGTGGACTTGCCCAAAAACAGCTGTTCCCAATTAACTCTCCCTAGTTCCTGCCTTATATCCTCATAATTTGCCCTGCTCCAATTTAATACGCTTCCACAAGGTCCATACTTATCTACAGCTGTCTTAAAACATAAGGAGTTGTGGTCACTGTTCCCTAACTGTTCTCCCACTGAAAGGTCAATCACCTGGCCAGGTTCATTTCCCAACACCAGGTCCAGAATGGCCCTTCCTCTTATTGGACTTTCTACATACTGATTTAAGAAACCCTTTGCCCCATCTAAAACTCTTGCACTAAAGAAGTCCCAGTCTATATTAGTGAAGTTGAAGTCATCAACTACAGCAACTTTATTGTTTTTACACCTTTCCCTAGTCTGCCTGCATATCTGTTCCTCAATGTCCTGGTGGCTACTGGGGGGGGGGTGGGGGGGGGGCGGGTGTCGTGGAATCTGTAGCATAATCCTATAAGAGTGATTGCACCTTTCTTATTTTTGATTCTACCCATATAGACTCAGTACATGAGCCCTCTCTTATTTTCCCTCTGAGTGCAGCTGTGATATTGTCCCTGATTAATAGTGCAGCTGTGCACCCCCAACCTCTTTTACCTCGCTCTCTACCTTTTCTAAAACATCAAAACCCTGGAACATTAAGCATCCAGTTCTGTCCCACTCTCAACCAAGTCTCTGTAATGGCCACAACATCATATTTCCATGCACTGGCCCATGCTCTATGTTCATCACTCTTACTTCTAATCCTCTGAGCATTAAAATAAACATACTTCAACCCTTCTGTCCCATTGTGTCTATTACCTTGTTCTTGCCTGTCCTTCCTTACAGACTTTAACTTCCTCTCAATCCCTCCACTTGCTGACCTGGTGCTCTGGTTCCCATCCCTCTGCAAACTAATTTAAACCCTCCTAAGTAGCACTAGTGAACCTAATGGCCTAGATATTGTTTCCCCTCCAGTTAAGATGCAACCCGTCCCTTTTATACAGGTTGCCCTGTCTCAGAAGAGGTTCTAATAATCCAAGAACCTGAAAGTCTGCCCCCTGCACCAGTTCCTCAGCCACATATTCATCTGTTCTATCTTTCTATTCCTGCCCTGACTAGCATGTAGCACCGGGAGTAATCCAGAAATTACTATCTTCGAGGTCCTGCTTTTCAGCCTCTTTCCTAACTCCCTATACTCACTGAACAAGACCTCCTCCCCCTTTCTACTCATGTCGATGGTGCCAATGTGCACTACAACCTCTGGCTGCTCACCCTCTCCCTTGAGAATGTTCTGCAGTTTAGATGAAGCTTCACAAAGAACAAGCCATGGGGAGGAGGAGATGCCAAGATTGATGCTGCAAGTAGGGAATTCACATGGAAAGGGCAGATGAGGAATGTTAATGACTGAGCAGAAGGTCAGGAAGTGATTAATGTTGGCATTTAAATAAAGTCCCTTGACGATCTCCAAGAATGTTCTAGAATTGTGATTCATTTGGAGAAATCCTTATTGCATCTGTGGCATTGATGTATTTGTGTGTAACTACATAGACAGCATTGCGACATCATGCTGGTCAGATTTAAGGACATTTGCAACTGAATCACAGAGGCCGTGGCAGAATAACCTCACTGATGCTCCTGACATCTTTCACACCAGTGACAAGAAGTTTCAGAGATGTTATCGGTACCATTCTTTCTGTTTTCAATGCTCAACCTAAGCCAGAGCTCAATATTAACACTCCAATGACCAAGTAGGTGAATTATGACAATTTCTGGAGTATATCACATATTTCACTGGTCAACAGTGTTTTAGTTCCTCCCCAGGGCCTGAAAATGTACATCCCGGAGTACTACAGGAAGTAAGGCTGAAAATAATGAGTGCATTATTGGTTGTCTTCCAGTATTCTTTAGACTCTGGAGAAGATTGCAGTATGTCAATTGTAACAAAAGGTCTGCAATGTAAATCATCAACTGTTTCTTGCTCCACAGATATTGCCTGACCTGCTGAGTGCTTCCAGCATTTTCTATTTTTGTTTCAGACAAATTATTATCTGACTGGTGGTAGACTGGGGAAAGGTGAGATGGAATGAGACATGGGTGTCCCTTTACACTAGTCACTGGAAAAAAGCATTCAGCTGCAGTGAGTGGTTAGCATGGCAAATGTTGTGTTGGCCTTCATTGAGAGAGGATTTGATGTCATGCTGCAGTTGTACAGGGCATTGGTAAGACCCTGTCTAGACTTTTAAGTGCAGTTTTGGTCTCCTTATCTGAGGAAGGATGTTCTTGCTGTGGAGGGAGTGTAACACAAGCATCTCAGGACTAACGTGCCTCAAAGGGTCGCATAGTTACCCATGGCATGTACAGGGAAGCCACCTGAGAACCTTGTATGGCAATGGGAACAGAAGTTCAAAAAGACACAAAACTGTCAGAATGAAAATGAGGCACAAGGAGTCATATATCCAGCTGAACAAATGATGTGAAGCTTTGTGGCAGAACAAGTCAGGAGATCAAAGTTACAAATTGACACTGGTAGACACAATGAAAACTGACAGATGGAGCTCAATGCAAGCAGGCATGAAGTTATCCATTTAGATTCAAAATGAGGCATAAAGGCATAAAGTCATCCATTCAGAATCAAATGTGGATGGGTGCAAGTGTTTTTAACTAATGAAAATGCTGGAGTTCCAGAAAGATTTGGGGGAAACACATGCACAACAAATTGTTCCAATGTGGTGACCAGAAAAATAATCAGCGAGGCCAGCGGAATGTTACCCATTATATAGGCATGCAAGCTCAGCAGGTAGGACTGCTGTCTCACAGCCCCAGTGACCTGGCCTCGATTCTGACCTCAGGTGCTATGTGGAATTTGCACATTCTCCCTGTGACCACCTGTGTTTCGTCCGGGTGCTCCGGTTTCCTCCCACATCCCAAAGATATGCAGATAGGTGACGTGCTGCTGTAAATTAACCCAGTAAAAGAATCAAAAAGGGGAAGACCCAACTCAAGACCCATCCCACCTTACTTTGCTTTACTATCCCACCATTTTCCCTTGCGGTTTCTGGCCTCAAATGCTGCACGTAGCAGCGAGTTCCAGATGCTCTTCCTTCTTCCTTCACCAGACTTTTGTTGTAAACAATAAAGATGGCAGATTCATGAATGAAAAATGTCATACAACTCTTTTCAATCTATCAACCCACATGAAACAAACGTCAGAGTTCCATGGTCTATACAGTGAGAATCTCAGATAGCTGTATTCAGCAAGGGTCTGCTAGAAAATCATGAGCCAATACTCAGAAGGTAATCTCTCATCTTGATTCAGACACACAAATACTGTCCATTGCCTACAACTAGTGTTGATATAGAACATAGAACATAGAACAGTACAGCACAGGAACAGGCCCTTTGGCCCACAATGTTGTGCCAAACTAATTAAGCTGATGGAACCTAATCCTTTCTGCCTGCACATGGTCCGTATCCCTCCATTCTCTGCACATTCATGTGCCTATCTAAGAGTGTCTTAAACACTTCTATCATATCTGCCTCCACCACCACACCTGGCAGCGCATTCCAGGCACCCACCACTCTCTGTGTCAAAACACTTGTCCCACACATCTCTTTTGAACTCACCACCTCTCATCTTAAATACATACCTTCTAGTGTTAGACATTTCGACCCTGGGAAAAACATACCGGCTGTCTACCTTCCTCTCTCATAATTTTATAAACTTCTATCAGGTCTCCCCTCAGCCTCTGCCACTCCAGAGAAAACAACCCAAGTTTGTCCAACTTCTCCTGAAAGCACATGTCCCCTAATCCAGGCACCAACCTGGTAAATATCTTCTGTACCCCCTCCAAAAGCCTCCACAACCTTCCTATTATAGGGTGACCAGAATTGACTGCAATACTGCAGATGCAGCCTAACCAGAGTTTTATAAAGCAGTATGCTGCTTCAGTGATGCTATGTGCCTGTGATGCTGCTGCAAGCAGGTTTTTCATTGCACCCGTGCATACATGTACTTGTGCATATGACAATGAGCTTGACTTCAACTTTGACTTTTGAAAATTCAAATATATCACATCCCAAAATCAGAATCAGGTTTATAAACACTGACATATGTTGTGAAATTTGTTGTTTTGTGGCAGCAGTACAGTGCAAGACATAAAGACATAAAAATTACCATAAGTTACAAAAATCAGTAAATAGTGCAAAATAGGGCACCTGATGGTGTACCAGGGCGTGTGCTTCAGGCATGCGCCAACCAATTAGCTGGGGTTTTCACTAACATCTTCAAACTCTCCCTGACATATGCTGTTGTCCCTACATGTTTTAAATCAACAATCATTGTGCCCATTCCTAAGCAAAAAAATGTGTGCTGCCTGAATGATTGTCGCCCGATTGCACTTACACTGATCATAGCCAAATGCTTCGAGAGACTGATTTTGAAGCACATTAAACGTGCTATCCCTGCCACCGTGGACCAGCACCAGTTTGCCTACGGGGCAAATAGATCAACGGAGGATGCAATTAGTCTCGCCCTCCATACTGCTCTGGCGCACCTGGAAAGACCGGACACGTATGTCAGGATGCTCTTTTTGGACTTTAGTTCAGCCTTTAACACAGTTATTCCCAAACTCTACAGCCTGGGCCTGAATACAACAATCTGTAACTGGATTATGGACTTTCTGACCAATCGTCCGCAGACTGTCAGGTTAGGAGGGCACATATCTTCCACCCTCACCCTGAGTACTGGTGTTCCTCAGGGGTGTGTGCTGAGTCCCTTCCTGTATGCCCTTTTTACTCATGACTGTTCATCTGTGCATGAAACAAGCACCATCATAAAGCTTGCAGATGACACGATAGTCATTGGCCTGATCATGAACAATGATGAATTGGCATACAGGAATGAGGTACAAAACCTGACAGCCTGGTGTTGGGCCAACAATCTCATTCTCAACACCCAAAAGACTAAAGAGATGGTGGTGGATTTCAGGAAGTCAAGGAAGATAGATCTTGGTCCAGTGTTCATTGGTGGTGAGGCTGTGGAGAGAGTCTCCAGTTTTAAATTCCTGGGGGCATACATCACTGAGGACTTTTCCTGGGCAATACACACCTCAGCTGTCATTAGGAAGGCACAGCAACGCCTTGATTTTTTGAGGAAATTGAGGAGAACCAGACTGTCTCAGAACATTCTGGTGAACTTCTACCGGTGTGCAGTGGAGAGCATCCTGACATACAGCATTACTGCTTGGTATGCCAGCTGCACTAGGAAGGAGCAGAAGGCTCTGCAGAGGGTCATCAAGACGGCCCAAAACATCATTTGCCAGCGATGGAGGACATCTATCAGGCTCGATGTCGGAGCAGGGCTTTAAACATCATTCGAGAACCAGCTCACCCTGCTCACTACCTTTTTAAATTACTCCCCTCTGGTAGGCAATACAGGACAATACATGCACACACTACAAGACTGAAACACAGCTTTTTTCCCAAAGCTGTTAAATTGTTGAACATGGACTGACACCTCCTATACATACATACATACACATGTCTTCCCCCCTTTACCGGCTGAACTCATCATGGTGTTATTTAATATATTGATATGCTGCTGATTATCATTATTATCATGGTTCATTTGCACACTGCCTTTTTATTTTTTTTATACTATATACTTGTGTAAGTATGTTTGTTTTATTTTATAGTTATAATTGCTCTTATTAATTTACTGTTTTGGTTTTTATTAGGTAAGGGAGTGCCATCGTGATCTCGTTGTGTTGTTGTTGCAACAGTACAATGACAAATAAAGAAATAAAGAGGAATAATGAGGCAGTGTTCATGGGTTCATGGACTGTTCAGAAATCTGATTGCGGAGAGGAAGAAGCTGTTCCTGAACCATTGAAGGTAAAGAAATGAAGGTAAAAAGTGGGTCTTCAGGCTCCTTTACCTCCTCCCTGATAGTAGGAACGAGAAGAGAGCATGTCCCAGATGGTGAGGGTGCTTAATGAAGGATGCTGCCTTCTTGAGGCACAGCCTCTTGAAGATGTCCTCGATGGTGGGTGGGCTGTGCCAGTGGTGGAACTAGCTGGGTCCACAACCCTCTACAGCCTCTTTCAATCCTACGCATTGGAGCCTGCGTACCAGGCGGTGATGCGACCAGTCAGAATGCTCTCCACTGTACACCTGTAGAAATTTGTAAGAATCTTTGGTGTCATACCACATCTCCTCAATCTCCTAATGAAGTAAAGCCACTGGTGTGATTTCTTCCTGACCGCATATGTTGGGCCCAAGATAGATCCTCTGAGATGCAGACACCCAGGATCTGAGATGCAGACACCCAGGAACTTGAAGCTGCTCACCCTTTCCACCGCTGACCCCTCAATGAGGACTGGTGTGTGTTCTCCTGACCTCCCCTTCCTGAAGTCCACAATAAACCCCTTAGACTTGCTGACGTTGAGTGCGAGTTGTTGTTGCAACACCACCCAACCAGCCGAGCTATCTCACTCTTGTACCTCTCCTCGTCACCATCTGAGATTCTGTCAACAACAGCGGTGTCATCGGCAAATTTATAGATAGTATTTGAGCTGTGCCTAGCCACACATTCATGAGTGTAGAGAGAAAGTAGAGCAGTGGGCTAAGCACGCATCCTTGAGGTGCATGGTAGCGTAGCGGTTAGTGCGACACCATTACAGCGCCAGCGATCGGGGTTCAATTCCCGTCGCTGTCTGTAAGGAGTTTGTACGTTCTTCCATGTCTGCGTGGGTTTCCTCCGGGTGCTCCGGTTTCCTCCCACATTGCAAAGACGTACAGGTAGGTTAATTTGGGTCTAAAATGGGTGGCACGGACTCATTGGGCCGGAAGGGTCTATTACCATGCTGTAAATAAAATAAAATTTAAAATAAATAAAATAAATTTAACCTGTGTTGATTGTCAGTGAGGAGGACATGTTACTACCAATCTGCACTGACTGTGGTCTCTGAATAAGGAAGTTGAGGATCCATTTGCAGAGGGATGTTTGTTGATTAGTGCTAAGGAGATGATAGTGTTGAACGCCGAGCTGTAATCAATAAACAGCAGCCTGACATATGTCTTGCTGTTGTCTAGGTGCTCCAAAGCCAAGTGGAGAGCTAGTGAGATTGTGTCCACTGTGGACCTATTGTGGCAGTGGGCAAATTGCAGCAGGTCCAGGTCCTTGCTCAGGCAGGAGTTAATTCTAGCCATGACCAACCTCTCAAAGCACTTCATCACAGTAGTTGTGAGTGCTGCCGGTCAATGGTCATTGAGGCAGCTCACCCTGCTCTTCTTGGGCACCGGTATGATGCCCTTTCAAAGCAGGTGGAAACTTTCGACTGCAGCAGTGCAAGTTTGAAGATGTCCTTGAACACTCCAGCCAGTTGGTTGGCACAGGTATTCAGTACCCTGCCAGGTACACCGTCGGGGCCTTGCAAGGATTCACCCTTCTGAAGGATGTTCTGACATCAGTCTCCAAGACAGAGATCACAGAGTGGCCAGATGCTGTAGGGATTTGCACAGGTGTAGTCTTATTCTCCCTTTCAAAGCGTGTATAAAAGGCATTGAGCTCATCAGAGAGTGAAGCATCACTGCCACTTATGCTGTTAGGTTTTACCTTATGGGAAGTAATGGCATGCAAACACTGCCACAGTTGCCGTGTGTCCAATTGTGTCTCTAACTTCATACAGAATTGCCCTTTCACTTTCACAACGGCCTTCACTAGGTCATACCTGACTTCTTGTAGGGTCCTGGATTGCCAGTCTTGAATGCCACAGGTCTAGCACTGAGCAGACTGTGAATCACCTGGTTCATCCAGGACGTTGGTTTGGGAAAACTCGGTATGTTCTCAATGGCATGCATTCATTTCTTTAAAATTTTATTTACAGCATGGTAACTGGCACTTCCGGCCCAACGAGTCTGCGCCGCCCATTTTAAACCCAAATTAACCTACCTGTACTTCTTTGCAATGTGGGAGGAAACCGGAGCACCCGGAGGAAACCCACGCAGACACGGGAGAACATACAAACTCCTTACAGAGAGCAACGGGAATCGAACCCCGATCGCTGGCGCTGTAATAGCGTCGCGCTAACCGCTACGCTACCGTGCCGTACCATGCAGTTCTTGAAGAAGTGGGAGATGGCCATGGCATATCCGTTCAGATCCAAAGATGAATCCCTGAATATGGTCCAATCCACTGATAATGGCTCAAATAACCCAATTAATTGAGCAGATTTGATTTCTCCTTCATGAAGCCTTTCTGAATCTGCTTTATCAGATTGGTTTTATTTCTGAAAATGATTTTATACTGAATTCACAATTCTGACCCACAGTTCCTCTTTCAGATGTTGTCTAATTAATTTCACAACCTTTCAGTCTGATTTGTAAAGTATGTGAAGAGCAAGAGGATAAGATGCGAAAGAATAGGGCCTATCAAGTGCAGCAGTGGGAAAGTGTGTATGGATCAGGAAGAAATAGCGGAGGTACTTAATGAATACTTTACGTCAGTATTCACTATGGATAAAGATCTGAGGGATTGTAGCGGGGACTTGCAGCGGCCTGAAAAGCATGAGCATGTAGATATTAGGAAAGAGGAGGTGCTGAAGCTTTTGGAAAGCATCAGGTTGGATAAGTCTCCGGGACCGGATGAGATGTACCCCAGGCTGCTGTGGGAGGCGAGAGAAGAGATTGCAGAACCTCTGACAATGATCTTTGCATCATCGATGGAGACGGGAGAGGTTCCAGAAGATTGGAGGGTTGTGGATGTTGTTCCCTTATTCAAGAAAGAGAGTAGGCATAGCCCAGGGAATTATAGACCAGTGAGTCTTACCTCAGTGGTTGGTAAGCTAATGGAGAAGATCCTGAGGGGCAGGATTTATGAACATTTGGAGAGGTATAATATGATTAGGAATAGTCAGCATGGCTTTGTCAAGGGCAGATCCTGATTGAATTTTTTGAGGATGTGACTAAACACATCGATGAAGGGAGAACAGTAGATGTAGTGTATATGGACTTCAGCAAGGCGTTTGATAAGGTACCCCCTACAAGGCTTATTGAGAAAGTAAGGAGGCATGGGATCCAAGGGGACATTGCAGTGTGGATCCAGAACTGGCTGGCCCACAGAAGGCATAGAGTGGTTCTTGAAGGGTTGTATTCTGAGTGGAGGTTGGTGCCCAGTGGCGTACCTCAGGGATCTGTACTGGGACCTTTGCTCTTTGTGATTTTTATAAATGACTTGCATGAAGAAGTGGAGGGGTGGGTTAGTAAGTTTGTGGATCACACAAAGGTTGGGGGTGTTATGGATAGTTTGGAGGGCTGTCAGAGGTTACAGAGGGACATAGATAGGATGCAAAGTTGGGCTGAGAAGTGGCAGATGCAGTTCAACCCAGATAAGTGTGAAGTGGTTTATTTTGGTAGGTCAAATATGATGGCAGAATATAGTATTAATGGTAAGACTCTTGGCAGTGTGGAGGATCAGAGGGATCTTGGGGTCTGAGTCCATAGGATGCTCAAAGTGGCTGTGCAGGTTGACTCTGTGGTTAAGAAGACATATGGTGTATTGTCCCTCATCAATGGGGGAATTGAATTTAGGAGCCGAGAGGTATTGTTGCAGCTATATAGGTCCCTGGTCAGACCCCACTTAGAGTACTGTGCTCAGTTCTGGTCGCCTCATTGCAGGAAGGATGTGGAAGCCATAGAAAGGGTGCAGAGGAGATTTACAAGGATGCTGCCTGGAATGCGGAGCATGCCTTATGAATGTAGGTTGAGGGAACTCGGCCTTTTGTCCTTGGAGCGACGGAGGATGAGGGGGGACCTGACAGAGGTATATAAGATGATGAGGGGTATTGATCGGGTAGATAGTCAGAGGCTTTTCCCCAGGGCTGAAATAGTGGCCACAAGAGGACACAGGTTTAAGGTGCTGGGAAGTAGGTATAGAGGAGATGTCAGGGGTAAGTTTTTTACTCAGAGAGTGGTGAGTACGTGGAATGGGCTGCTGGCAGCGGTGGTGGAGGCGGATACGATAGGGTCCTTTAAGAGACTGTTGGATAGGTACATGGAGCTGAGAAAAATAGAGGGCTATGTGTAAGCCTAGTAATTTCTAAGGTAGGGACATGTTCAGCACAGCTTTGTGGGCTGAAGGGCCTGAATTGTGCTGTAGTTTTTCTATGTTTCTATGTTTCTAGATTCAATGTTTCTTGCCCCATTCACCAAGATCCTACACATAATGCATGTGTGGTATCTTTATCATTTTGCACTTTCAGCAATATGCAGGACAAAATATCATGAAGACTAAATGAGTGAGGGCAGGAAGAAGTGAGGAGACAAGGGCGAGGGCAAAGGAGATGGCAGGGCAGGGACAAGGGAAAGGGCAGGGCAAAGACATGGCAAATCATGCTATTTATTGACTGGCTAAAAACCTTTTATAACCTTGTAAATTGAAAAGGTTCATCAAAAGAATGAAGAGAGGGGACATGTTTTAATTATTAAACAAGTATTTTGCACCAGACTTCATTAAACAAGTGATCTATTCATGACCACAGTAAGGGGGCACTAGCAGAGAAATTCCCAATAATAAACATAGCCAATTAGTATTTAAAGCTTGAATTCACTCAGCATCCTCTGCTGCCAAAGAAAATAACATTGGAAATTATGATCATTTTGCTCAGAATACTCCAGTCTACTGAGATATGGGAGGGGCAGCACAGGGCAGGAATGGAAATTTTACACCCCTGTCTGAAAACAAGAAAAGACATAAATTTTACAACCACAGGCCAGTTAGTCTGGCATCAGTACTGAAGCAATTTCTTCAAATGAGGAACCATAATTGTATTAATAATATTCAAAAGCCAGTTTAAATTCAGTATTTACATCATTTTCTAAATGGTATTGTTTATTGTAGTACTTACCTTCACAGAAGTTTGTACATCTCCAAAAAATATGATCTAGAATCACTTTCCAAACATAACTTCCAAACATCAGGTGTGTAACTGACTTGAGACTCACAAAGTGAAAAGATGTTTTCATGGAAACAATCAACCAATGTTCTACAAATGTCATAATAGGCAGGATCTTGCAACATTCTATATAAATGTACTAATAATAGCTCAGAGTGCAAATACATTATAATTTAATCACTAGTTTTGTGAAATTGCTAAAAGTGATCAGCTAACATGATAAAAAGATTAGTAATAACAAAAATATACCAGGCAGTTAAATTCAGTTCTTAGCTTACAGTAACAACCTGCAGGCTGTCCCGGGGTAATGAACAGGTTCCGCTTTTATAGATATCAAGAAGTTGATTTTGTCCATAAATCAGAAAATACACAAAATCACTCTATGCTAATTGTATCTCCACAGCATTGTAATGAATGGCATTAAGGCTAAAAGTAGAGAGAGAGAGGAAACTGGTTCTGCTGATCGCAGGAACAAACCATATATACGTACATTGGACTTCTGAATTTAATAATATTATGGGAGCTCGTTCGTATGTAAGGGTGTCCATTAGTCAAGCGTTTGTAACACAGGGACGACCTGTTCATTTTAAAAGTTCAGTTAATCTTGAAAAAAATTCCAAGCAAAGCAAGTATTGCAGGAATGACAAGGAAACCACATTTCCCAATAATATTGGGGGTCACCATACCCAAAGGAGCTTTGTTTTGTGCACTGATCAGATACGATTGGGATTTAATTTATTGATTTCATTGGGGTGAAGGATATTACATAATCATGGCACTTTGGGGAGCAGAAAAGCACACTTAACCTCCCTAGTAGACTTGTCAATCACCCAGTGACAATTAGAGGGGAAATAGGAATCACTGAATGTGCTTTCTTTCATTTGTTTGAAAGCTCCTGTATCTTCTACCCAATGGAAGGAGAGAGAAGAGAGAATGCCCTGGGTCGGTGGGGTCTTTGATTATGCTGGCTGTTTCACCAAGTCAGCAAAAGGTAAAGACAGAGTCCAAGGAGGAGAGGCTGGTGTCCGTGATGCACTGGGCTGTGTCCACAACTCTCTGCAGTTTCTTGCGGTTCTGGGCAGAGCAGTTGCCGTATCAATCCTTGATGCTTGCAGATAGGATGCTTTCTATGGTGCATCGATAAAAGTTGGTGAGTGCCAAAGGAGACAAACCGAATTTCTTTAGCCTCCTGAGGAAGTAGAGGTGCTGGTGAGCTTTCTTGGCCGTGGCATCTACGTGATTTGACCTGGACAGGCTGTTGGTAATGTTCACTCCCAGGAACTTGAAGCTCTCAACCTTCTCGACCTCAGCACCATTGATGTAGACAGGAGCATGTACACCGCCCCCTTTCCTGAAGTCAATGACCAGCCCTTTTGTTTTGTTGACATTGAGGGAAAGGTTGTTGTCATGACACCATTCCACTAAGCTCTCTATCTCCTACCTGTACTCTGACTCATTGCTGTTTGAGATACGGCCTACAACGGTGGCATCATCTGCAAACTTGTAGATGGATTTAGAGCAGAATCTGGCCACACAGTCATGAGTGTATAGGGAGCAGAGTAGAGGGCTGAGGATGCAGCCTTGTGGGGCACCAGTGTTGAGAACAATCATGCCGGAGGTATTGCTGCCTATCCTCACTGATTGTGGTCTGTTGGTTAGAAAGTCAAAGATCCAGTTACAGAGGGAGGTGTTGAGCCCTAGGTCTTGGAGTTTGGTGACAAGTTTGTTTGGGATTATTGTATTGAAGGCAGAGCTGTAGTCAATAAACAATAGTCTAACATATGTGTCTTTACTGTCCAGATGCTCCAGAGCTGAATGTAGGGCCAGGGAGATGGCGTCCGCTGTAGGCCTGTTCCGGCGATAGGCGAATTGCAGTGAGTCGAGATTGTCTGGGAGGCTGGAGTTGATGCGTACCATGACCACCCTCTCAAAGCACTTCATGAAGGTGGATGTCAGAGCCACTGGTCGGTAGTCATAGAACATAACATAGAACAGTTCAGCACAATACAGGTCCTTCAGCTCATCATGTTGTGCCAA
This sequence comes from Pristis pectinata, assembly GCF_009764475.1. NCBI lineage: Eukaryota > Metazoa > Chordata > Chondrichthyes > Rhinopristiformes > Pristidae > Pristis > Pristis pectinata. The sequence goes on from NC_067420.1 coordinate 11,057,732, forward strand.
CCTTTAAACCTCGCCTAAGACTATCTAACCCCTTCCTCCCACATATCCCTCTAATTTAAATTCCTCCATATGCTTATCTAGCAATCTCTTGATTTGACCAATGTACCTGCCTCCACCACCGCCCCAGGCAGCGCATTCCTCTGATATCTGACTTGAACTTTCCACCCATTACTTTAAGGCCATGCCCTCTTGTATTGAGCATTGGTGCCCTGGGAAAGAGGCGCTGGCTGTCCACTCTATCTATTCCTCTTAATATTTTGTACACCCCTAGGCATGTTACCTTGGTTTTCTTTGGTACTGGGGATCGAATGTTTGGTGAGAGACTGAAGGGAATGAGTCTGTAATGTGGCAAATCCTGTTTCACACCTCTCTCCTCTCTCTTTCTCTCTCTCTCTCTCTCTCTCTCTTTCTCTCTTTCTCATTCTATATCTCTCTTTCTCATTCTCTCTTTCTCTCTGCAACAAAAGAAGAAACATGCTTTGAAGAAGGTCTTGAAGAAAATTCTCAAAAACATTTGACCTCAGTATCTCCAGGCCAGCTCTGAAGTATTGGGTCAAGCTCTGTTTAGAGAGAGGATTCAAGGGCCTTCTTGGTTTAACAATGTACATGAACTAACAAAAAAACTCCCCCGAAATTTATGTTTTTTTCCAGATAATTCCAGGTGGAAAGTTGCACTGGTTGTTTTGTTTTATCTTAATGTAACTTTTCCCTTTAATTTAGAACATAGAACATCGAACATTACAGCACAGTACAGGCCCTTTGGCCTGCAATGCTTTGCCAACCTTTTAACCTACTCTAATATCAATTTAACCATTCTCCCCCACATACCCCTCCATTTTTCTATCATCCTGGTGCCTATCAGAGTCTCTTAAATGTCCCCAATGTACCTACCTCTACCAGCACCCCTGGCAGTGCGTTCCACGCACCCACCACTCTCTGTGTAAAAATCTTACCTTAGATATCCCCCTTCTACTTTCCTCCAATCATAATTTTATGACCCCTCATGTTAGCCATTTCTGCCCTGAGAAAAGGTCTCTGGCTGTTCAATCGATCTATGCCTCTTATCATCTTGTACACCTTTATCGGGTCACTACTCATTCTCCTTCACTGCAAAGAGAAAAGCCCTAGCTCGCTCAACCTATCCTCATAAGACATGCTCTCCAATCCAGGTAGCATCCTGGTAAATCTCCTCTGCACCCTTTCTCAAGCCTTCTTAACAACCCTATCAACTTGCGCAGCAACTTTGAGGGATCTATGGACTTGGACCCCAAGATCTCTCTGTTCCTCCACACTGCTAAGAATCCTGCCTTTAACCCTTAATTCTGCCTTCAAATTCAACCTTCCAAAGTGAATCACTTCACACTGAAAGGTCAGTCACCTGGCCAGGCTGAATTTTCCAATGCCAGGTTAAGTGTGGCCTTTGGACTATCTACATACTGATTTAAGAAACTGTCCTGGATACACCTAACAAATTCTGTCTCATCTAAACCTCTTGCACAAAGGAAGTCCCAGTCTATATTAGGGAATTGAACTCACCCACAACAACAACCCTGTTGTTTTTACATCTTTCCCTAATCGGCCTACGTATCTGTTCCTCGATGTCCTGGTGACAATTGGGGGGTCTGTGGTATAATTCCATCAGAATGATTGTACCTTTCTTATGTTTGAGTTCTGCCCATATGGACTCAGTGGAAGAGCCCCCCATTTTGTCCCCACCGAGTGCAGCTGTGATATTGTCCCTGATTAATCATGCAACTCCCCCCTCTCTTTTACCTCCCCTCTACCTTTTATAAAACATTGAAACTCTAGAACATTCAGCATCCAGAACTGTCCCTCTCTCAACCAAGTCTCTGTAATGGCCAAAATATCATAGTTCCATGTAATGATCCATGCCATATGTTGATCACTCTTTCCCCTAATACTCCTAGCATTAAAATAAACACACATCAACCCATCTGTCCCAACAGGTCTATTTACTTGCTCCTATCTGTCCTTTCTTACAGACTTACTGGTCATGACATCTACCTTCCTCTCAATCCCTCTACTTTCTGACCTGGTGTTCTGGTTCCCATTCCTCTGCCAACCTAGTTTAAACCTTCCCAAGTAGCACTAGTAAACCTTCCAGCCAGGATATTGGTTCCCCTCCAGTTAAGGTGCAACTCATCCATCTTGTACAGGTCACCCCTGCTCCAGAAGAGATTGCAATGATCCATGAACCTGAAACCTTAACCCCTGCACCAGCTCCTCAGCCACATTTTTATCTGTTCTGTCTTTCTTTTCCTACCCTGACTAGCACATGGCACTGGGAATAATCCAGGAATTAGTACCTTCAAAGTCCTGCTTTTCATCCTCTTTCCTAACTCCCTATGCTCACTGTGCAGGACCTCTTCTCGCTTTCTACCCATGTTGTTGGTGCCAATATGCATCATGACCTCTGGCTGCTCCCCCTCCGCATAGAACCATAGAATACTACAGCATAGAAAACAGGCCATTCTGCCCTTTTAGTCTGTGCCGAAACTTTATTCCGCTAGTCCCATTGACCTGCACCATGTCCATGCACCAGTCCATGACCCTCCAGACCTCTCCCATCCATGTATCTTTCTAATTTATTCTTAAAACTTAAGAGTGTCCCTCAATTACCACGTCAAATGGCAGCTTGTTCCACACTCCCACCACTCTCTGAGTGAAGAAGTTCCCCCTAATGATCCCCCGAAATCTTTCCCCTTTCACCCTAAAGCCATGTCCTCTCGTACTTATCTTACCTAATCTAGGTGGAAAGAGCCTACTCATATTTACTGTCTATACTCCTCATAATTTTGTAAACCTCTATCAAATCTCCCCTCATTCTTCTACATTCCAAGAAATAAAGTCCTAACCAGTTCAACCTTTCCCTGTAACTCAACTCCTGAAGACCCAGCAACATTCCAGTAAATCTCCTCTGCACTCTTTCAATCTTACTGAAATTCTTCCTATAGTTAGGTGACTAGAACTGCACACAATACTCCAAATTTGGCCTCACCAATGTCTCATACAACCTCACCATAACATCCCAACTCCTATACTCAGTACTTTGATTTATGAATGCCAGGATGCCAAAAGCCTTTTTTACAACCCTGTCTACCTGTGTTGCCACTTTCAGGTAATTATGTATCTGAACTCCCAGATCCCTTTCTTCCTCTGCACTCCTCAGTGCCCTACCATTTACTGTGTATGTCCTACCTTGATTTGTCTTCCAAAATGGAACACCTCACACTTGTCTGCATTAAATTGCATCTGCCATTTTCTGGCCCATTTTTCCAGTTGGTCCAGATCCCTCTGCAAGTTTTGAAAGCCTTCCTCGCTGTCCACAACGCCTCCAACCTTAGAGGCATCAGCAAACTTGCTGATCCAATTCACCACATTATCATCTAGATATTTGATATAGACAACAAACAACAATGGCCCCAGCACAGATCCCTCAGGCACACCACTGGTCACAGGCCTCCAGTCTGAGAAACAATCATCCACTACCACTCTCTGTCTTCTCCCACACAGCCAATTTCAAATCCAGTTTACAACCTCTCCATGGATACCTAGTGTCTGACCCTTTTGAACTAACATCCCATGTGGGACCTTGTCAAAGGCCTTACTAAAGTCCATCTAGACAACATCCACAGCCTTTCCTTCATCTACTTTCTTGTAACCTCCTTACGGACTCGGTGAATGTCCCTTTAAGATAGAGCTTAGTGGTGTGTGTGTGTGTGTGTGTGGCGTGCTTACGTCAACAGAAGATAAAGGACATAATGATGTTGTTGAAGAAGGCAGTCGAAGTCAGTCAGAGAGAGAGAGATAAGCGAGAGAGACACCAGCCTGCTAGTTTTCTCTATCGATGGATGAGAAACAATAACTGTGTCTGTCACTACAATCCACATATGGAAATTGGGAGTAATCTGGTGGAGTTCACTTTGTTGCTGACCTGTAGAAGGAAACAGATATTTGTGTGGACGACCATGATTCCGATGCTTTTCGGGGTGAGGAATTCACTACCGAGTAAACACTGAGGTGTCATTTGGGTTCCAACGTGGAACATGTGGATTTCGTAATTACTCTCTCTATGTTCTCTCTACATCTACGTCTTATCTTCAGACAACGGTGGTTGTTGAAGAAGCCTTTGCTCATGTTTCACCTTATGGCTTGCTGAACTGAACTTTAAGAACCATTCCTGGACTTGGAGTTTGGGACTTTGCCACACACACACTATGAGTTTAGTTTTTGGGGTTAATGTTCAAGGTTTAACATTTTTACTTCTAACATTCTAACATTTTTACTTTTATTTTTCTTATTATCATAAGTAGTTGTTAATAAAGTAGTTTTATTAATGACTCAGTTTGTTTCTTTTGTTGCTGGTTCGTAACAACATCCAGTTTACAGCCACTCCATGGATACCTAGTGTCTGAACCTTCTGAACTAACCTCCAAAGGCCTTACTAAAGTCCATGTAGACAACATCCACAGCCTTTCCTTCATCTACTTTCTTGGTAACCTCCTTGAAAAACACTACAAGATTCATTAAACACGATCTACCACACACAAAGCCATGCTGACTATCCTTAATCAGCCCTTGGCTTTCCAAATACTTGTATATCCAATCTCTCAGAACACCTTCCAATAATTTACCAACTACTGATGTCAGGCTCACTGGCCTGTAATTACCTGGTTTACTTTTAGATCCTTTTTCAAACAATGGAACAACATGAGCTACCCTCCAGTCCTCCGGCACCACGCCCGTGGCTAAGAGCATTTTAAATATATCTGCCAGGGCCCCTGCAATTTCTACATTAGTCTCTCTCAAGGTCGGAGGAAATATCATGTCAGGCCCAGGGGATTTATCTACCTTTATTCGCTGTAAGGCAGCAAGCACCTCCTCCTCTTTAATCTCTATATTTCCGTGACACTACTGCTTGTTTCCCTTCCTTCCATATCCACGATGCCAGTTTCCTGATTAAATACTGATGCAAAAAAACTATTTCAGATCTCCCCCATCTCCTGAAGCTCCACACATAGCCCACCACTCTGATCTTCTAGGGGACCAATTTTGTCCCTTACTATCCTTTTACTCTTAATATACTTGCAGAAACCCTTCGGGTTCACCTTCACATTATCTGCCAGAGCAACCTCATGTCTTTTTCCTGATTTCCTTCTTTAGTACTTTCTTACATTTTCTATACTCTTCAAGTACCTCATTTGTTCCTAGTTGCCTATACCTGCTGTACACCTCTCTCTTTTTCTTAACTAGATCGCAAATATCCCTTGAAAACCAAGGTTCCTTATGCTTGTTAACTTTGCTTTTAATCCTGACAGGAACATGCAAACTCTGCACTCTCAAAATTTCGCCTTTGAAGGCCTTCCACTTATTGAACACATCCTTGCCAGAAAACAACTTATCCCAATCCACTCTTCCTGGATCCTTTCTCATTTCCACAAAATTGGCCTTTCTCCTATTTAGAACCTCAACTCGAGAACCAGACCTGTCCTTATCCATAATTAACTTGAGACGAATGACATTATTGTCACTGGACCCAAAATGTTCAACTACACATATTTCTGCCACCTGACCTGTCTAGTGCCCTAATAGGAGATCAAGTATTGCATTCTCTCTCATTGATACCTCTATATTTTGATTTAGAAAACGTTCCTGAACACATTTGACAAACTCCAAGCCATCCAGCCCTTTCACAGTGTGGGAGTCCCAGTCAATATGTGGAAAATTAAAATCCCCTACGATTACAACTTTCTGTTTCTTACATCGGTCTGCTATCTCTCTACAGATTTGTTCCTCTAATTCTCTCTGACTATTGGGTGGTCTATAATACAACCCTATTAGTGTGGTCACACCTTTCCTGTTCCTCAGCTCTACCCATATGGCCTCTGTATACGAGCCCTCCAGGCTGTCCTGTTTATGCACAGCTGTGATATTTTCCCTGACTAGTAACGCCACACCTCCCCCTTTCATCCCTCCTCCTCTCTGCCCCTCCTGCAACCAAATCTCACTAATAGCAATAATGTCGTAATCCCATGTGCCAATCAACGCCCTAAGCTCATCTGCCTTACCAATAATACTCCTTGCATTGAAATAGATGCACCTGAGAACATTTCTGTCATGTACAAACCTTTGATTTCCGTCAGGACATGCAGTCCTCGCCTGACCTTTAACCTCCTCCACTTCACTATCTGCTCTAACACCCTGGTTCCCCTCCCCCTGCAAATCTAGTTTAAACCCCCCAGAGCAGCACTAGCAAACCTACCCTCAAGTATGTTAGTCCCCCTCCAGTTCAGGTGTAAAGCATCCCATCAGAACAGGTCCCACCTTCCCTGGAACAAAGCCCAATTGTCCAGAAACATGAAGCTCTCCCTCCTGCACCATCTCCTTAGCCACGCATTTAGCTGCATTATCTTCCTATTTCTAGCCTCACTAGCACATGGCACTGCTAGCAATCCTGGGATTGCAACCTTGGAGGTCCTGTCCTTCAACTTGCACCTAACTCTCTATACTCTCATTTCAGAACCTCCTCCTCCTTCCTATCCATGTCATTGGTCCCTACATGGACCACGACATCTGGCTGCTCACCCTCCCTCCTGGGAATATCGAGAACTCGATCCGAGATATCACGGACCCTGGCACCAGGGAGGCAACAGACCATCCGGGACTCTCAATCTCTCCCACAGAGCCTCCTATCTGTCCCCCTAACTATCGAATCCCCTATCACTACTGCTCTCCTCTTTTCCCTCTTTCCTTTCTGAGCTGAAGGTCCAGCCATGGTGCCAGAGACGTGAGCGATACAACTTGTCCCTGGTAGGTCGACCCCACCAGCAGTATCCAAAACCGTATACTTATTGTTGGTGGGAACGGCCACAGGGGTGCTCTGCTCTTTCTGTCTATACCCCTTCCCTCCCTTGACATTCACCCAGCTACCTGCCTCATGACTTTTAGGGGTGTCTATCTCCCTGCCTATTTCTGCCTCTGCCTCACGAATGCTCCAAAGTTCATCCAGCTCCAGCTCCCTAACTCAATTTGTCAGTAGCTGCAGCTGAATGCACCTTTTACAGGTGTAGTCATCAGGGACAAGTGTGCCGTGCCTGACTTCCCACATACTGCATACGGAGCACTCGACTGCCCTAACTGCTACCTTCATTACCTATTTCTATGTGAATTAAATTAATTAAAGGAACTCACTCGGCCTTACCACTCTGGGAGCAAGCTCGTCCTCAGCCTCTGCTTGCCGAAGCCTCTCGAGCCAAAGCCTCAAAGCTCCACTCCTACGCTGATGCACTCACACATTGGCCCCCTTTAGAATGTTCCGCAGCCACTCCAAGACATCCTCGACCATGGCACCCGGCAGGCAACACACCATCCTGGCGTCTCTCTTGCAGCCACAGTATCTCCTGTCTGTCCCCCTAAGTATCGAGTCTTCTGTCACTATGGCTCTGCCTGACTTTACCCTTCCTGGCTGAGCCTCAGAGCCAGTCAGAGTGATACTGACCTGGCTGCTGCTGCTGTGCCTGGATTGGTCATTTCTGCAGCAGTATTCAAAGGGGTATACGTAACCGAGAGCAATGGCCACTGGGGAATCCTGCACTGTCTACCAGCTCACTCATCCTGTGGTCACCCATCTATCCGCTGCCTGCACCTCAGGTGTGATCACCTCACTAAACCTCTTGTCAATGAGACTCTCAGCATCCCAGATGATCCTAAGGACGTCCAACTCCAGCTCCAGCTCCTTTATGAGGTCAGCCAGGAGCTGCAGCTGGCGCACTTCCTGCAGGTGAAGTTACCGGGGACATTGGCAGTCTCCTTGATCTCCCACATCCTGTACAAGGAGCATGCCACTGCCTGGACTGCTATTCCAGCTGCTCTGATAGGTAGAGTAATTCGAAGGAAAACCTTACCTGCTATTACCTGATTCTGTTCAGCCTTCTCACACTGAAGCCTCTTGAACCAAAGCCTCAGCACTGATACTCAACCACAGCACTCACAGCTCAAACACGGCCACTCCCAAAAGTGGGATGTAAATGATTATGTCCTTGGGCTTTATCAGCTTTCAATTCAAGCATTTATTTAATGCTATTTTTTACTAATAGTTCTTTCAGATGCTCATTCTCACTTGACCTTTGATTCTCTTTTAGATCTGGCATGTTTATGAATGTCCATGAGGACATAAGCAAGGTATTTGAGTAATTCCCTGGCTAGTTTCTCCCTGTACATTCTCCCCTCTCTGTCAGTACAGACTCATACTTGCCTCCTCATTAGCCTTTTCCTTTTCATAAGCCAATGAAAGTTCTCACCATCTGTTTTTATGTTTTAGATCCTGACACCACTGAATCATCCCAAGTGATCACCACTGATCTCTGCTGCCTGGGTGCAGTACATAGATGCAACCACAAGGAAGACCCATAAGATAAGATATCTTTATTAGTCACATGTACATTGAAACACACAGTGAAATGCATCTTTTTGCGTCGAGTGTTCTGGGGGCAGCCCGCAAGTTTCGCCACACTTCCGACGCCAACATAGCATGCCTACAACTTCCTAACCCATACGTCTTTGGAATGTGGGAGGAAACCAGAGCACCTGGAGGAAACCCACACAGACGTGGGGAGAACATACAGACTCCTTACAGACAGTGGCTGGAATTGAATCTGGGTCGCTGGTGCTGTAATAGTGTTACACTAACCACTACACTAGAAGGTTAAGGAAGTTCGCATGTCACCGAACACTTCAACGAACTTCTACAGATGCACTGCTTAAAGTATCCTGACTGGTTGTATCATGGTCCAGTACAGCAATTCGAATGCGCAGGAATATAAGAAGCCGCAGAGAATAGTGGATTCAGCCAAATACATCCAGGGCACATCCCTCCCCACCATCGGTAGTATCTACATGAGGCACTGCCTCAATTTGGCAAAATCTATCATCAAAGATCCCCACCATCCAGGCCATGACATCTTCTCGCAGCTACCATCGGGCAGGAGGTACAGAAGCCTGAAGTCCCACACCACCAGGTTCAAGAACAGCTACTTCCCTTCAACCATTCAGTTCTTGAACCAACCTGCACAATCCTAATCACTACATCAGTGTAGCAACACTATGACCACTTTGATCATTTTGTACTACAATGGACTTTTTTTTATTCTAATTGTGTTCCTTCTTGTAAAAATTTTGTATAATTTATGCTTAATTTATGTTTTTCTTGTCAATGCTGCTTATCTGATGCTATCTGCCTGTGATGCTGCTGCAATTTTCATTGCACTTGTACATATGACAGTAAACTCAACTTTGACTTTGACCTTGACTCTGTCTCCCAGCTTCCTGCTCTTACTGCATCAGAGGGATCACGCAGGCAAATTACTTGCAGAGAGATGATTTTGATGCTAGTGAGGCAGAACTCACATCTTGGGTAATAAGGTTTTCAAGAATTACTGGCTTTCCACAAGTGCAGGCATTCATGGACCGATGCTTGTGCCCAATTATAAAAGTGGGACAAGAACAGAGATTGAGAATGGCTGAGCAGGTTGAGGCTTGTTTAACTACACTAATTTTTCATCAGTGGAAAGGCTTCTGCTCACTTACGTCACAGGATGATGGAATCTTTATTGCAGAGAAGGAGGCGATTTGGTCCACTGAGCCTGTACTGGCGTTATTGTACAGGTAGTTCCACTTTCCTGCTTTCTCCCCATTGCAATGAATAATTCTGACACTATATCTGAGTCCAAATCAATATATATTAAAAGACTGTGAATCCTTGGGAAATCAAGGACACATTTCTCCCCAGACTTAAAAAAAACCCTTATCACAAGTTCTCTGTTCACTGAAGGGAAAGATTACTGTCATGACACCATTTCACGAGGCTCTCTATCTCCTTCCTGCACTCTGACTCATCATTATTTGAGATATGGCCAACTACTGTGGTATCATCTGCAAATTTGCAGATGGAGTTCGAGCAGAATCTGGCCACGCAGTTGTGAGTGTTCAGGGAGTAAAGTAGGGGGTTGAGGACGCAGCCTTGTGGGACACCGGTGTTAAGGATAATCATGCCAGAGTTGTAGCTACCTGTCCTTGCTGCTACCACCCCTTTCATTTTGTGGGCTTCAGTCTTGATCACAAGCTAATTATGTGGCACCTTTGTACCACATCCACCACGCTCCCTCATCAACCCTCTCTGTTACTTCGTCAAAATTCCGTCAAATTACTTCACCTGCAGCAATTCATGCTGCTGGGTTTCTTGACCAATTCACACTTGTCCAAATGACTGTGTTTATTGCTTCTAGAATTTTATCAACCACTGAGGTTAAATTGACTGGTTTGGATTCTCTTTCTTCTTTGTTTCTCTCTCCATGATCTCAGTACCTCTTCTGTTTCGCAATTGTAAACAGATTCTCTTTCCAACATTGCAATCTTCTCCTTCGTTCATACTGTCACTTCTCCTTCCTTCCTTTCTTTTTCTGAATGCTTTGTATCTGGGAATATTTAGAACCATTCATTCCCCCTTTTTCTAGCCAAGGCTTGATTATTGCCATGACATTAAGTTCCATCTGATGAAAGGTGGCGGAAGCTCACCAGCATTGTTTGATGTACTCCTTGCTTTGACATAAATACATGTAGACCCACCTTTTCTCTTCTTGTACTCTCTCTTCGTCTGCTCCTGTCTAAAATCTTTCCATCTGTTGTTCCGGTGTTAATCATCTATCCCAATCCCTCTGTTAATTTTTTTCATTTTCTTGTGCCTAACCCTGCCAAATTAAACACCTTCTGACATACCCTACCATATATAACCCCACACTGCACTGTGAATCTCCCTGCAAGAACATTCATTCCAATTCTGTTGAGGTCCAGTCCTTTTGCAAGGCTCCCCCTAGAATTGATCCCAATGCCCAAGAATCTGAAGTTGGGTCCCATGGAATCCAGGGACAGCTAGTTAGATGGATTCAAAATTGGCTCAGAGGAGGAAGCAGAGGGTGGTGGTTGAAGGTTTTATTTCTTGGAATGGAGGCTGGTGACTAATGGTGTGCCACAGCAGTCGGTGTTGGGACCCTTATTATTCATTATTTATATAAATGATTTGGATGCGAATGCACAAGGCTTGATCAGTAAGTTTGCAGATGACACAAAATTAGGAGGTGTTGTTGATAGTGAAGAAGGTTATCGTAGATTACAGGGGGATCTTGATCAGTTAGGGAAGTGGGCTGAAGAGTGGCAAATGGATTTCAATACAGATAAGTCTGAGGTGATGCATTTCAGAAAGTCAAACAAGCGTAGGACTTATACTATGAATGGTAGGGCACTCAGGAGAGTGATGGAACAGAGGGACCTAGGAGTACAAGTGCATAGATTGTTGAAAGTGGCACCACAAGTAGATAGGTGGTGAAAAAAGGCACTTAGCATGCTGAGCTTCATCAGTCGGGGCATTGAGTATAAGAGTTGAGAAAATTATGTTACAGTTATATCAGTCATTGATGAGGCCGCACTTGGAGCACTGTGTACAGTTTTGTTCACCCTGTTATAGGAAAGATGTGGTTAAACTGGAAAGAGTGCAGAAAAAATTTACAAGGATGTTGCCTGCACTTGAGGGCCTGCGTTATAGGGAGAGGTCGGCCGGGCTAGGACTTTATTTCTTGGAACATAGGAAAATGAGGGACAACATTATAGAAGTGTTTAAAATTATGAGAGGCATAGACAAGGTAGCAGTCTTTTCCCCAGGGTAGAAGAGCCCAAAACTAGGGGGCATTCAGTAGGTTTAGGGTGAGAGGGGAAAGATTTACAAAGGACCTGAGGAGCAACTTTTTCGCGCAGAGGGTGGTGAGTATATGGAACAAGCTGCCAGAGAAAATGGTTGAAGCAGGTACAATGGTATCATTTGAGAAACACTTGGAGGGGAGGTGCCTGGAGGGATATGGGCAGAACACATGAAATTGGGACTAGCAGGGTGAGCATTATGGTCAGCATGCACTCGTTGGGCCGAAGAGCCTGTATCTGTGCTATATTGCTCTATGACACTATGACGCTATGACTCTATGACTCTATGTATGGACTTGGACCCCAAGATCCCAAAAACACACATCAGAGGAGAACTTCAAAATGGTCCAGATTGGAGATGGACTAACTACAGTAGCTAGCAGTGAGGGAGTTCAGGGATTGAGGCAAACATTATTTCAAAAGAAAATGTGACAGTTTTTGTTTTTAAAGCTTAGTTTATGGTTGTCAACAGAATGTTCTGGTTAATATTTTGGCAAGGAAGGTGAGTGCAATTGGTGATAACAGTGAGGACTGAAGCCCCTGTCTCCAACCTAATGCATTAACATGGTGGTACGTAAATTATTGCGGGAAGAGCAGCAGAGCTGACAACCTGAAGTACTGCTGAAGGCCACTTGTGGGGCGATACTTCAACCATTTCTAAGCAGATAGATCATTAGTCATGGACATGAACACATTCTCAAGTTTATTATCACTTCTCTTCAGAGTGTGATCAAAAACAAGAATGGTTCCTCATTTAAAATGCACTGAATTGTGATTTTTACTTCATGTACTATAACAGCATTATTGGCTTGGAACCTTTATTGAAAGTTCTTTCTCGTTGAACAGACCCAGTAAATTTTTGATGCTACCCATGTCTTACGGTAGGTTTTAAAAATTACCAGTAAAACTCCAGTAATCCGGCATCCTCAAGAGCAGATTTGGCAGACGACTTTTATTTCACTGCCTTTACATGTTACACAGCAGTATAATAAAGTTACCAGTGAACCTGATGAGTTTAATGGGAGTAGGAAACACACAAGCACCCCGGACCCTGGCTCCGTCCGCAAACCTATCCACCTTCCTCACCCCAGGTGCTTTAAACCTTGACCCCCTGTTCCAGCACCACATATGGCCCACAGTCCATAACCCCTGCTCAAGCACACACCCAGCCCACAGTCCACACCCCCGGCTTGGGCACACACCCAGCCCACAGTCCAAACCCCCGGCTCGGGCACACACCCAGCCCACAGTCCACACCCCCGGCTCGGGCACACACCCAACCCACAGTCCACACCCCCGGCTCAGGCACACACCCAGCCCACAGTCCACAACCCCGGCTCGGGCACACACCCAGCCCACAGTCCATAACCCCTGCTCAAGCACACACCCAACCCACAGTCCACACCCCCGGCTCAGGCACACACCCAGCCCACAGTCCACAACCCCGGCTCAGGCACACACCCAGCCCACAGTCCATAACCCCTGCTCAAGCACACACCCAGCCCACAGTCCACACCCCCGGCTCGGGCACACACCCAGCCCACAGTCCACGTCCCCTGCTTGGGCACACACCCAGCCCACAGTCCACACCCCCGATCAGGCACACACCCAGCCCACAGTCCACACCCCCTGATCGGGCATACACCCAGCCCACAGTCCACAACCCCTGATCGGGCATACAGCCAGCCCACAGTCCACACCTCAGCCCCAGCCACACTTCACACCCCCAGCTCCAGCCCCACAACTGGCTCACACCTCAGACCCCCTGTCTCTGATGCCACGCTCTGCACCACTCACACTCTGGATCCCCGTCTTACTCCTCAGTCTAATGAGTGACCAGATGCTGGACAATCAGGATTCCCTAACAGTCAGATGCCAGGTTATTGGAAACACTATCAATGACTATCGACCGGTAAGTATCACATCTACAGTAATGAAGTGTTTAGAGAGGTTGGCTATGCCTAGAATTAACACCCACCTAAGAACCTGTACCCGCTGCAGGTCTACAGCAGACGCAATCTCACTGGCTCTCCACTCTGCTTTGGAGCACTTAGACAACAGCAAAACATACATCAGGCTACTGTTTATCGATTACAGCTCGGCATTCAACACCATCATCCCCTCAGCTTCTAAAGCTGGGCCTCTGTACCTCTCTCTGCAACTGGATCCTCAACTACCTTACTGGGAGACCACAGTCAGTCCAAATTGGTGATAACGTCTCCTCCTCGCTGACAATCAACACAGGTGCACCTCAAGGATGCATGCTTAGCCCACTGATCTACTCTCGCTACACTCATGACTGTGTGGCTAAGCACAGCTCAAACACCATTTATAAATTTGCAGATGACACCACTGTCATTGGTAAAATCTCAGATGGCAACGAGGGAGCATACAGGAGTGAGATAAATTGGCTGGTTGAATGGTGTCAAAGCAACAACCTCACACTCAAAGTTAGCAAGACCAAGGAACTAATTGTGGACTTCAGGAAGGGGAAGTAGGGAGAACACACACCAGTCCTCATTGAGGGCTCAGCAGTGGAAAGGGTGAGCAGCTTTAAGTTCCTGGTTTCAACATCTCTGAGGATCTGTCCTGGGCCCAACACGTTGATGCAATCACAAAGAAGGCACGCCAGCGGCTCTCCTTCGTGAGGAGTTTGAGGAGATTTGAAGAGTCACCAAAGACTCTTGCAAATTTCAATACATGTACGGTGGAGAGCATTCTGACTGGTTACATCACCACATTACCGCCTGGTATGGAGGCTCCAATGTACAGGATCACAAGAAGCTGCAGAGGATTGTAGAGTCAGCCAGCTCCATCACAGGCACAACATTCCTCACCATCGAAGACATCTTCAAGAGGTAGTGCCTCAAGAAGGCAGCATCCATCATTAAGGACCCTCACCATCTAGGACATGCCCTCTTCTCATTATGACTGTCAGGAAGGAAGTACAGGAGCCTGAAGACCAACACTCAATGATTCAGGAACAGCTTCTTCCCCTCTGTCATCAGATTTCTGAATATTTTTCCACTATTTATTTATTTTGTAATTTATAGTAATGTTATATCTTTGCATTCTACCGCTGCCACAAAACAAAAATTTTACCTCATATAAGACAGAGATAATAAACCTGATTCTGATTCTGACACTCTTGTTACAAATTATACTTATTAAGTAACAATTGTTGCTTCAAAAATTAAAAATTCCAATCTTTGGCTCACCTATACTCCAAAATGTAATCAGCCACTTGTATCAAACTCAAAGTCAAGTCAAAGTTGAGTCTATTGTCAGATACACAAGAATGCACAGGTGCAATGAAAAACTTACTTGCAGCAGCATCAAATAAGCAACATTCACAAGAAAAAACATAAAGTAAACATAAATTATACATAATTTTTACAAGAAAGAACACAATTAGAACAAAGAATAAGTCCATTGTAGTGCAAAATGATCAGTGTGGTCATAGTGTTGCTATAATGAGGTTATTATTGGTATATATTATGACTATATATTAGGGTAGTGCAGGTTGGTTGAAGAACCGAATGGTTGAAGGGAAGTCCCTGGTGGTGTGGGACTTCAGGCTTCTGTACCTCCTGCCCAATGGTAGCTGCGAGAAGGTGGCATGGCCCAGATGGTGGGGATCTTTGATGATGATCATTGTTTATTATCTGTGAAATAGACACTCGGGCCCATTTAATTTCAGTTTAATAACCCACTGGGGAAATTTTGTCAAACTGCTCTTAATTATAAGTAACAGCTGAAAATGCAAAAAACACTTAGCAAGTCAGGCAGTGGGAAGAGAAAGTTAATGTTTTATACCCAATGTAAAAAGTGGTCAGTTATGATGAATGGCCCAGAAACATTCACTCTATCCCTCTTTCCACAGATACTCCTTGACCTCCTGAGAGTTACCGGCAATTTCTGTTTTCATTTCAGATTTCCAGCTTCTGCAGAATTTTTTTACTTTTAATTGAAATTATAAATTGTAAGTGGTATTTCTGATATTCTCCTTTGCCTGCAGAAGGTTAACACTCTGAAAGAGAATAAATATGCCTTTCTTATTTTATTTCTTACTGTCAGAACCTATTTACAATTACAATTGATTTTGCTATATGAGAAATATAAAGAGGAGTGGACCATTCAGATCCTCAGTCCTGCCTCATCATTCAGATGAAGCCAAGGGGGCGTACAAGAGTGAGATAGATCGGCTGGTTGAGTGCTGTCGCAACAACAACCTCGCACTCAACATCAGCAAGACCAAGGAACTGATTGTGGACTTCAGGAAGGGGAAGTCAGGAGAACACACACCAGTCCTCATTGAGGGGTCAATGGTGGAAAGGATGAGCAGGTTCCAGTTCCTGGGCATTAACATTTCGGAGGATCTATCTTGGGCCCAACACATTGATGCAATCACAAAGAAGACACGCCAGCGGCTCTACTTCATTAGGAGTTTGAGGAGATTCGCTATGCCACCAAAGACTCTTAACAAATTTCTGTAGATGCACGGTGAAGAGCATTCTGACTGGTTGCATTTCTGCCTGGTATGGAGGCTCTAAATCACAGGATTGCAAGAGGCTGCAGAGGGTTATAGACTCAGCCAGCTCTATCACAGACACAACCCTCCCCACCTTCGAGGACATCTTCAAGACGTGGTACCTCAAGAAGGCAGCATCCATCATTAAGGACCCTCACCATCTGGGACATGTCATTACCACCATCAGGAAGGAGGTACAGGAGCCTGAAGACTCACACTCAATGATTCAGGAACAGCTTCTACCCCTCTGCCATCAGATTTCTAAATGGTCCATGAACCCATGAACACTACTTCATTATTCCTTTTTTTTGCACTATTTATTTATTTTTTCAATTTATAGATTTTTATATCTGCACTGTACTGCTGCCACAAAACAACAAATTTCATGTCATATAAGTCAGTGATAATAAATCTAATTCTGATGCTGATGTCATGTTTATCTCAGCTCCATATTCTTGCACTGGCCCAACACCACATGATTCCCTTAATATCCAAAACTCCACCAACACTTTCAGCACCTGAGCCTCAACAGGCCTCATAAAATTCCAAAATCTGGTGAAGACATTTCTTTCCTTCTCTGTCCAGAATGACCTCTTATTTTGAATCTTGATACCACAGCTAAATGTACTGGTTTGGTAGATGCAGAAACACCATTCCTGTATCTACCAAATGAGTAAACACCTCACGCTTCAAAGGATCACCTCCCATTCTTCTGAACTCCACACACTGCAGGACCAGTGGTTTCAATTTTAATTTAATTTTAATTTTGTTTACAGCATGGTAACAGGCCCTTCCAGCCCAACGAGTCCTCGCCACCCATTTTAAACCCAATTAACCTACCCGTATGTCTTTGGAATGTGGGAGGAAACTGGAGCACCCGGAGGAAACCCACGCAGACATGAAAGAACGTACAAACTCCTTACAGACAGAGACAGAAATCGAACCCCAATCACTGGCGCTGTAATAGCATCGCGCTAACCGCTACGCTACTGTGTCGCCCTCATTGGTGAAACCCCCACTCCCAGAAACCAATCTTGTGAAGCTTTGTTGTACTCTCCAATTTTTGCAGCACAGCAAATTTTCAATAATCCACCATACACAACTGTATGGAAATCCCAATGGTTCCACATCTGGCTCACCAGGTGGGGTTTGCAATTTCCACTCACCAGGACTCGAGTTCTTGTTCTCCCCCACCACTTGCTGGGGTGCGCTTCCACACTTGCTTTAAACTCACCTAGTTCTGTCGGCCACACCTCCTTCAAGCTTGCCGGGTTCACTGATATTTTACTGTGTAAAATTGTTTGAAAAACTGAATTACTGGTGTATTGTAAAATAACACCCGATAGGCATGAAAATTTGCTGGTCCGGGACCACATCCCAAGCATACCAGATTAATGGAGTTTTACTCTGTCCATCCTGAAGTTGAGGGAATAGATCTGTACACAATATTCCATGTACAGCAGCAGAGCTCTACAGCAGGGCGTCTCTATTCTTGTACTCAAATACAATACAAGCCAACATACAGGGCCTTGGTGAACCCCCATCAGCTGTGTACAGTTTTGGTCCCTTTCAAAGTCAAAGACGAATTTATTGTCATATCCTCAAGTACATGTATGCATAGGTGCAATGAAAAACTTACTTGTAGCAGCATCACAACAAGCACAGAGCATCAGATACACAACATTCAGAAGAAAAACATAAATTATACAAAATTATACAAGAAGGAACATAATTAGAATAAAAAATAAGTCCACTGCAGAGCAAAGTGATCAACATGGCCATAGTGTTGCAAAAACTGAGGTAGTGATTAGGGTTGAAAGTTCAAGAACTGAATGGTCGAAGGGAAGTAGCTGTTCTTGAACCTGGTGGTGTGGAACTTCAGGCTTCTGTACCTCCTGCCCGATGGTAGCTGAAAGAAGGTGGCATGGCCCAGATGGCGGGGATCTTTGATGATTCTTGAGGCAGCACCTCGTGTAGATACTTTCAATGGTGGGAAGGGATGGATTGGGCTCAGTTCACTACTCTCTGCAGCTTTTTATTTTCCTGCTCATTTGAATTGCTGTACCAGCCCATGATACAACCAGTCAGGATACTTTCAACAGTACATCTGTAGTACTGCTCAACAGTCATATACCAAACCTGCTTAATCTTTGAAGAAAGCAGAGACACCACGTGCCTTCCTTGTGGTTGCATCTATGTGCCGGCTGCTGGACAGTAGTCATTTAAGAAAGTCACCACACTCTTCTTGGGCAGGTGGGAACCTCAGACTGCAGAAGTAAGAGGTTAAAAATGTCTGTAAATACTCCAGCCAGTTGCAGTATCTTTACTACTTGGCTAGGTATGCCGCCTGGACCAGATGCCTTTCATGGATTCACCCTCTTGAAGGATGTCCAGATGTTGGTCTCAGAGACTGAGATTACAAGGTCATCCAAAGATGTGAGAACTCATGTGGGTGTGTCAAATTTCTCCATCTCAAAATGTGCATGAAAGGCATTGAGCTCATCCGGGAGTGATGGGTCGTTGCCACTTATGATACCTGACCTCACCTTGTAGGAAGTTATATTGTGCAAGCCCTGCCACAGCTGTCGAGCGTCCATCTGTGATTCCAGTTTAGCACAAAATTGCCTCTTTGCGCTCTCAATAGCCTCCAGAGGTTGTACCTGGACTTCTTATATGACTCTGGATTGCCAGCCTTTAATGCCATGGATCTAGCCCTCAGCAAATTACTAATCTCCTAGTCCATTCAGGGGAAGACTCAGAATGCTTTTGTGGGTACACACTCATAGATAAAATGTCAACACAACATCATGGAACAAAGGGTCTGTACTGCACTGTAATGTTCTATGTTCTACATTCTATCCACGCATGTCCTTATGAAGTCAGTGATGACTGTGGCATATTCAGTTAGATTCTCTAATGAATCCTTGAACATGGTCCAGTCCACTGACTCGAAGCAATCCTGAATTCGCTCTCCTGCCTCTGCCTTCCAGCTCTTCGTCATCCTCTTCACCGGTGCTGCGCTCTTCAGTCTCTGCCTGTACACAGGCAGGAGAAGCACAGCTGGGTGGTCAGTGCATGCAAGGGATGGAGCTGTAGGCGTTCTTGATGGTGGTACAGTCGTGGTCAAGTGTGTTTGGTCCTCTAGTGTTGTAGGTGATGTGCTGATGATAGTTAGGCAGAGACTTCTTTGAGCTAGCCTGATCAAAGTCTCCCTCCACGGTGTGCAAGCGTCGGGGTACCTGCTTCACTCTTGTTGATTACAGCACTTAGTTCCTCAAGTGCTAGCTTGATGTCTGCCTGAGGTGAGATGTTCACGGCAGTCAGGATGATGGCGGAGAACTCCCAAGGTGGGTAGAACCATTGGCACTTCACTGCCAGATGTTCCAGGTCTGGGGAGCAGGAATGGGACAAGACCGCCACGTCCGTTCACCATGACGAGTTTATCAGAAAGCAGATGCCGCTGCCTTCTCCCTTATCCAGTGCTGCTGACTGGTCCATACAGTGGATCAAAGAACCATTGGGCAGGATCGCTGTGTCAGGAGAGTTGGGGGTGAGCCATGTCTCTGGGAAACCGAGTACATAGCGGTCTTTATCGAACAGTGAGAGTTCTCCCTATGGAGTGAGAATAATGAAGGTTAGGAACACTGATTCCTGGCATGGCAGGAAACAAATGTCACAATGTCAGGATACAGGAGGTGGCATTTAGAACTGAGATCAGGAGAGATGTCTTCACCCAGAGGGTGGTGAACCTGTGGAATCTCCACCACAGAAGGCGTGGAGACCAAGCTATTAAATAAATTAAGCAGGAGGTAGAAAAAAATTGTTAAAGACAAAGGGATCAAGGGATGTAGGAAGAAGACAGGTACAGGGTACTGGAGTGGATGAACAGCGATGATGGTCTAGAATGGTAGAGCAGACCTGAAGAGTCAAATCACAAGATCACAAGATCACAAGACAAGGGAGCAGAAGCAGGCCATTCAGCCCATCGAGTCTGCTCCAAGGAAAGGGAAATAGAAATGAGAAATGGGGAATGGGGGAAGAAGAAGAAGAAGAAGAAAAAAAAAACTATTCTAATCCCAATTACCGGCCTTATCCCCATATCCCTTGATATCCTGACTGTTTAGATATCTATCTATCTCCTCCTTGAACACCCCCACTGATCTGGCTTCCACTGCTGTACGTGGCAAGGAGTTCCACAAATTCACCACCCTCTGGCTAAAGATGCCTTCTTCCTGCTCCTATTTTCTATATTTCTCTGCAAACTTCAAAACCAACATTTGCCATAAAGCAATAAATATCTTTGTTGGTGAGAATGCTGGTAATGGGGTTTGTATTAATGAACATGGTGGTAGAACAGTGTTAAATTGCCAAGGCCAATAGCCAGAAAAAACACTGGATTCTCATGCAAAAATCTGATTGGCTAATGTCCTGCAGAGGAGGAGATCTGCTGCCTTTACTGGGTCTGTCTGTCCAAGACTGACTCTGGACCCACTAAACTGTTGGATTTCACAATGCCCTCTGAAAAGGCCTCATATACCATTTAGTTCAGTGGGGGACAGGTAATGAATGTAAGTTTTGCCACTGATGGTCAGGGCCTAATAAATGAGTAAAGGCGTGGATCAGAGAGTCCGGTGTAGTGCTTCTGAGCAGGGGCAGTTATTGTTAGTTCTGAAAGGGTGGGGTAGCAGTTCGAAGGAGGAAGCTTCATTCACAACATTGGTTAACGTGAGAATACATCATGGCATCAAATCGAGTCAATCGGCCAGGAGAGAGAGGGACAGAGAGAGCATGCAGGGAGAGACTGTAGATCATTTGAGAAAATGCATGTCATTTCCCTCTTTTATTACATTTCATCATAAATAACCTTGACTAAGTGATTTAAATTGATCATGTTGGTCATTTTGATCATAGGGGCATAGTTCAGCTCCCACCAGCTGGGAAGTTGGAAATGGCTGACATGAAAAGCCTGGCAGGTGATGGGAAGCGGCACTCTGCTTTGGCTGAGACTCTGGTAGAAAAGGAAAAGTTCTCACTCTGCTTGAACGTGGCAGGAGTTGATCCCCGGAAAGTGAAGGTGAGCCTGGCCGGCAGAAGGCTGGAAATCACCGGGCAGCACATCCGCATGTTCAGGCAGGGTGAATTGGGAATCACGAGGTACAACTACTGTGGATTTTCCAACGAACTGCGCCTCCCTCCAAACCTGGATCTGAACTCACTGGCTGCCACCATCACCGACGATGTAATGCTCACCATCAGAGCTGACTATTACGATGTAGGTGTCCTGCTGGAAGTGCAAGATAAGGACGACGAGTTCTTCCAACTGATAAGTCTCCCAATTTTTTACAAATACACCACCCCATCCATCCATGCGGCGAAAGAGGTCAAGATCAAGCAGCCTCCTTTCTGGACACCTTGCCTTTTACCAATACCTGGAACCCGCTGTGAGCATCAGACTTCACTCGTCAACACTTGCCATCACTCACTGCCCGGGAGTCTTTGCAACTTCTCCCCCAGTAACATCAACTTCCCAACATCAGATGATGAGTGACGGCTCCCGCCAAGCAACTGGGAAACCAGGGCAATGGACACTCCCCCAGAGCAGGGAATTTGTTCAGCTTTGACAAGTAATGTGGCGATGCAGAGCAACAGAAAATGACTTCATAATAATTCTGAGAGGCATCAAATTAACGCGGGAATGCCGAAACCATTTCAAAGGCTCTTACTCTTTTTTCTCAAACAAAGCCAGTGATAATAACTGCCTAATCTCCAGCCACGGAATGAAGTTCATTCCTGGATGCAGTGAGCCAAATTCATTTACTTCAATGTTCAGAGGTAGCAAAGCCTATGGTGAGTTGGAGAAATGCTGTAACCGCAGTGTCAGAAAGTACCTATTGTGATATAAGCACAACAGACAGTAGCAGGTCAGAGTAAAGGAATTAATCACTACCTGAGAAGGTGGTGGAGGCAGCTACTCTTGCAACATTCAAGTAACTGGATGAGCACTTAAAATGCCAAGACACAGTTGGCTATGGTCCAAGTGCTGGTGAAGGGGATTAGTGCTGATGGGTGCTTGATGGTCAGTATGGACACATTGGGTCGAAGGGTCTGTGTCTGAGATGTATGACTCGATTTCAGGAAGCATATTCAGGATTTTTGGATGTTGTTGGGTGTTCTTCATACAGTTTATTAAAACAGCATCAATCCTTGAGAATGTTCTAGGCAGCAATCCCATAAACAAAACACAACCTGGTTTGGGAAGGGGGCAAAACTGGAAACATTAACAGATGCTGGGCAGTAGATTATAACCCATTATTTCCATTCATCCATCCACATATGTCCAAATACGTGGAGTTGGTTCCACAAAAATGACCAGATTATTGCATCATTACAGTAAACTCATGGGGTATCACAGTTCAGAGATGTAAATCAGTAAAAAAGATTGATGCGGTTATTCAAAACTGCAACACCACTTTTCCATGGTCTGATTCAACCACAGCCTGTGTTGCATCTCCTGATGTACTTTTACAGATATTCCCTGAGTGAATGGCTGAGCTGGGCTGGGCTGATTTCTCTGAGGCTGTAGACTGCAGCTGTGGTCTCAGAGAACAATGCACATGGAATGTAGAATATAGAACAGTACAGCACAGCAACAGGCCCTTCAGCCCACAATATTTCTGCTGACCACAACACTATCTCTGCCTGCATAAAGTAGATGTCCCTCCATTCCCTGCCTGTTCATGTGCCTGTCCAAATGCCTCTTAAATGTTCCACCACTTCCCCTGGCAGCACATTCCAGGCACCTATCACTCTGTTTGGAAAAAAAAGTTGCCTCATAAATTTCCTTCAAACTTTCCCCTTCTCACCTTAAAACTTGACATTTGTCGACATTTCTATCCTGGGGAAAAGATTCTGTCTACCCTATGCTTCTCATAATTTTATATTCTTCTATTGGGTCACCCCTCAGCCTCAGACACTCTAGAGAAAACAACCCAAGTTTGTCCAACTTCTCCTTATAGCACATGCCCTCTAATCCAGGCAACATCCTGGTGAACCTCCTCTCCACCCTCTCCAAAGCTTCCACCACATCCTTCTGGTAATGCAGTGACCAGAACTGCATACAACACTCTGAATGTGGCTCAACCAAAGTTTTATACTTTCCAACTTTTATACTCAACACCCCTACCAATGAAGGCAAGTATGCTGTAACACCCTATCTACTTGTGTTGCCACTTTCAGGGAGCTATGGACTTGTACCCCAAAATCTCTCTGTACATCATTACTCCGAAAGGTCCTGCCATTTACTGTATACTTTCCTCTTACATTTGACCTCTCAAAGTGGTTCATATCCACAGATCCCTGAAAGTTGCCTCACAGGTGGATAGGGTAGTTAAGAAAGCTTATGGGATGTTAGCTTTCATAAGTTGTGGGACTGAGTTTAAGAGCTGTGAGGTAATGATGTAGCTCTACAAAATCCTGGTTAGGCCACGCTTAAGAGTACTGTGTCCAGTTCTGGTCGCCACATTATAGGAAGGATATGGAAGCGTTGGAAAGGGTGCAGAGGAGATTTACCAGGATGCTGCCTGGTTTGGAGAGTATGCATTATGAAGAGAGACTAAGGGAGCTAGGGCTTTACTCTTTGGAGAAAAGGAGAATGAGGGGAGACATGATAGAAGTATACAAAATATTAAGAGGAATAGATAGACAGCCAGCGCCTCTTTCCCAGGGCACCAATGCTCAATACAAGAGGGCATGGCGTTAAAGTAATGGGTGGGAAGTTCAAAGGAGATATCAGAGGAAGGTTTTTTACCCAGAGAGTGGTTGGGGCATGGAATGCGCTGCCTGGGGTGGTGGTGGAGGCAGGTACGTTGGTCAAATTCAAGAGATTTCTAGATAACCATATGGAGGAATTTAAAATAGAGGGATATGTGGGACTAGGGGTTTATATAGTCTTATGCGAGGTTTAAAGGTCGGCACAACATTGTGGGCTGAAGGGCTTGTATTGTGCTGTACTATGTATGATTCGATGATTAATTTCCCTATCACTGATCAATGTATAAATTCCTGGTTTGTCCCTATTGCCCTTCTTAATCAAAGAAACACCGCTGACTATTCCCCAGTCCTCTGGCACCTTGCCAATGGTTAAAAAGGATACAAAGATCTCTGTCAAGGACCCAGCAATCTCCTCTCCTGCCTCTTTCGATAACCTGGGATAGATCCCATCATGCCCCGGGGACTTTTCCACCATAATTTTCTTCAAGAGACCCAACTCATTGGGCGGCACGGTAGCATAGCAGTTAGCGCGATGCTATTACAGCGCCAGCGATCGGGGTTCGATTCCCGTCGCTGTCTGTAAGGAGTTTGTACGTTCTCCCGTGTCTGCGTGGGTTTCCTCCGGGTGCTCCGGTTTCCTCCCACATTCCAAAGACGTACAGGTAGGTTAATATGGGTTTAAAATGGGCGATGCAGACTCATTGGGCTGGAAGGGCCTGTTACCACACTGTAAATAAAATTTAAAAAAATTTTTAAAAAAAGAACAAGGACCTCCAGCCAGTATAAATCCCACTGAACACTACCCTTGGCAAGCCAATTCTGAATCCAAATGGCCAAGTCACCTTGAATCCCATTCATCTCAATCTTCTGGATGAGCCTCCCATGAGGGACCTTGTCAAACGCCTTTCTGAAATCCATGTAGACAACATCCACAGCTCTACCTTCATCAGTCACCTTCACCTTCTCCTCAAAAAACTCACTCAAGTTAGTAAGACATGAGACCTGCCCCACGCAAAGCCACACTGACTGTCTCTAATTAAACCATGTCTCTCCAAATGCTCATAAAGCCTATCCCTAAGAATCCACTCCAATAGCTTCCTAACCACTGATGTGAGACTCACTGGTCTATAGTTACCAGGATTTTCCCTATTTCCCTTCTTGAACAAAAGGAACATCAGTTATCTGGGATCTTGCCTGCAGCTAGGGAGGATATGAAGATCTTGGTCAAGGTCCCAGCAATCTCATCTCTTGCCTCTTTTGATATCCCATCAGGCCTTGGGACTTAGCAACCTTAATGGTCTTCAAGAGACTCAATACCACCTCTTCCTTAATCTGAAAATGCCCAACTTAATACTCTCCTGCAAGGTCCATTCTTATCCTTATTCATAGCTATCTTAAAACTTATGGAGTTGTGATCGCATTTTCCTAAATGTTCTCCCACTAAAAGGACAGTCACCTGCCCAAACTCATTTCCCAACACCAGGTCCAGGATGGCCCCTCCTATGGATGGACTATTTCAGAAACCCTCCTGGATCAGATGGGACAACAAATTGTCCCATCTGAACCTCTTGCACTAAGGAAATCCCAGTATATATTGGTACATATTGGGGAAGCTGAAGTCACCCAGCATGACAACCCTGTTTTTGCACCTTTCCCTGCTCTTCCTGCATATCTGTTCATCAATGTCCCAATGGCTACTGGGGTCCCTGCAGTGTAATTGCATCAAAATGATTGTACCTTTCTTATTTGACATCATCCTTTAGTAGGTGTTAGTTATACCTGGTGAGAGAGCTGACAGCAACTGTCTCCCTGTCCCCATTTTCCTGCCCCTCTGTGGATGGCGGAATCCATTGGCAGCATGTCCACTGGGAGACGTTGTGGCAGGAGTTGGGAAGAGGGGGAGGGGGAGGGGGAGGGAGATTCAGCTCACACATCTTTGGGACGATAGTTCTTTTGATTTTTAAACTGCTGCAAAGCTTGAAATATAGGAGGCGGTTTCTCAAAATATAGCACTGTACTTACAGTGCTTGTGGGATTTCTTAATTTGTTCAACGACCATAGAGAGAAAGATCCAGAGCTCTATTAAGAATTTTACCAAATTGAAAAAAAATGGACTTACATTCAAACCATAATCCCCCGTCATCACCACCAACCCTCCCCAAAACACTGCGGTTTCAGAATACCCAATTGTGAATATAGATAGGATATGGGTCAAACGCAGGCAAATGGGACCAGCCTAGATGGAAATCTTGGTCGGCAGGGACGAGTTGGGCTGAAGGGCCTGTTTCGGTGCTATCAAAGTCGAGTTTATTGTCATCTGCACATGTGTTGTATATGTTCGCACAGGTGCAATGAAAAACAACAGCATCACAGACACATTGCATCAGATAAGCAGCATTCACAAGTAAACCAAATCAAACATAAATTATACACAATTTTTACAGGAAAGAAGACAATTCGAACAAAACAAAGTCCGTTTTACTTTATGACTCTATAATATACGGGGCTCCGGGATCCCGGCATTGTGGTCACCTCTGGCTTTCATGCTTCAGTGTTCATGCTACACCGCACGCTGCAGGTCAATGATGTAAGAAACGGAGCCTCTGTGCACTTTGGGACACGCACCGTAATGTGATCCCAGGGACACAGCCGCACATCTCACACCTGCCCAACATGACCGACGCCGGGAGCAATGCAAAGGGGCGCAACTTCTCCCTGTCCTTAAACCTGGCCGGCACCGACCCACAGAAGGTGAAGGTGTCGGTTGTGGACGGCAAGCTCACCGTGTCCGGAGAGCAGATGCAGAAGGTGAAAGAAGATTTCGGCCTCAGTAGGTACAATTATTGTGGCTTTTCCAACGATTTCCCCCTCGACGCCGATTTGGATTTAAATACCCTCAAGGCCACAATTGTCGACGAGAAAATCATCAAGATCGAAGCTTCTTATTATCCCGAGCTCTCCGCTGCCCCTGAAGTTCACGCTGATCCGGTAGGGAGGAAAATCCCAGTCTTTCTGAAATACACCTGGGCGCATTCCAACACCAGCCGGAACAACAACTTCATCTGGACGCCTTGCGTCTTGCCTGTGCCCGGCTCTCCGTGCGATGGGGAACCCAACCCGTTAGCCTACCGTTGCCAACACTTCCTACCCGGCACACTATGCACCGACACTCCCCATTCCACAGGACAGTCCGCCAACAAAAGCCTCCACCCACAACCCGAGAGCAACCCGTGAGAAGCTGCTGGTCACTGCCAATGGAACCGTGCAGGTGGGTAGATCATTGTACAAACACACTGCTTGGTCGGGCAGGGCGATGGGGAAACCATGGTATCGAGCTTCGCCCTGTCCAACTCTGTCTTATGAAACCCCACGGAGTGCAAGTTGCCAGTTTGTTGTCAGTTTGAAGGTGGCACACGCAAAATGTGTTGCATAATAAAAGTGAGAGTTCACCTCTGTCCATTCGGTCAAATTCATTCACCCACATCACACTCGCGTTGGGAGGGTCGGGGGCTTTGTCTAAGTTTGTTAATTTATAAGTAATGTGAATTGGTATTGGTTTATTATTGTCACTTGTACCGAAGTACAGTGAAAAGCTTGTCTTACAAACCTATGGTACAAGTCAATTCATGACACTACAAGTGCATTGATGTAGTACAGGTAAAAACAGTAACAGTACAGAGTAAAGTGTCACAGCTGCAGAGAAAGTGCAGTGCAATAAGGTGCAAGGTCACAACAAGGTAGATTGTGAGCTCATAGTCCATGTGGATCATGTTGAGAAGAGAATTCAGGGAATCTGGTTAATTTAATGAGATACATCCTGACTGGAATGCAGTAATTAAACTGCAGAAATATCATCTGTTTGAATCTGTAAAACAAAAACACAGATGTGATCTATTTCCTGAATGTGCATGAACAATTGATTATGGCTTACAATAGCTTAACCTGGTGCAGTATAATTCATTCGATTTTGGGGACCTGGGGAAGCCAGCAGTTATTACTCGTCCCAAATTTGGCCTTGCCAAGAAAAATGGACCACAGTAATGAGAAGGAAAGATTATAGATTTTGGGACAGTGTTCCCATGTTTTGTCTAAAAATTATTGATTACATAACACCTTGGGCATTGAATCTCAACAAAATTCAAATTTGTATAAATTTAACATCTGCACATTTTCTAAAATAAGGAGAGCTTGGACAAACTAGGGTTGTTTTCTCTGGAGCGGTGGAGGCTGAGGGGAGACCTGATATAAGTCTATAAGATTACGAGAGGCATAGCTGGAGTAGACAGCTGGTATCTTTTCCCCAGGGTCGAAATGTCGAATACTAGAAGGTATGTAGTTAAGGTGAGAGTGGGAAAGTTCAAAGAAGATGTGTGGGCCAAGTTTTTTTTCACACATAGAGCAGCAGGTGCCCAGAATGGTGCCAGGCATGGTGGTGGAGGCAGATACGTTGGAGGCATTTAAGAGGTTCTTAGATAGGCACATGAATATGCAGAGAATTGAGGGATATGGACAACGTATAGGCAGAAGGAATTAGGTGTCATTAGCTTAATTAGTTCGGCACACAAGGGTTGTTTCTCAGATCAGAGGCCTGTGTCTCGTGGTGTGCTACAGAGGTCAGTGCTGGAACCTTTGTTGTTTGTAATTTATATAAACGATTTGGATGTGAACGTACAATGTATGGTTAGTAAGTTTGCGGATGATACTAAAATAGGCAGAGTTGTGGACAGGTTATGAAAAATTACAGGGGAATCTTGATTACAGCGGAATTGAAAAATTACAGGGGAAGCTAAGTATGTGGGCTGAGGAGTGGCAAATGGCTTTCAATCCAGATCAATGTGAGGTATTGCATTTTGGGAGATCACACTAGGGTAGGACTTATACAGTGAATGGTAGGGCCCTGGGAAGTGCTATGGAACAGAGGGACCTATGAGTGCAAGTGCATAGTTCGTTGAAAGTGGTGTCACAGGCAATAGAATGGTGAAGAAGACATTTGGCACGTTGGTCTTCATCAGTCAGGGCACTGAGTATAGGAGTTGGGAAGTTCTGATGCAGTTATATAGGACATTGGTGAGGCCTCACTTGGATTATTGTGTACAGTTTTGGTCACCCTATGATAGGAAGGATATTATTAAACTAGAAAGGGTGCAGAAAAGATTTACCAGGATGTTGCCTGGACTTGGGGTCCTGAGTTACAAGGACAGGTTGCTTGGACTAGGATTTATTCCCTGGAATGTAGGAGATTGAGGGGTGACCTGATTGAGGTATCTTAGATCATGGGGGCAGAGACAGGGTGAAAGCACATAGTCTTTTTCCCAGGGAGTGGGTGTGAAAAACAAGAGGGCATAGGTTTAAGATCAGAGGTGAGAAATTTAAAAGGAACATCAGGGATAGCTTCTTCATGCAAAGGGTGGTGTGTATTTGGAATGAACAGAAATAGTGGTTGAGGCAGGCACATTAGTAACATTTAAAAGCCATCTAGATAAGTACATGGATAGGAGCGGTTTAGAGGGTTCTGGGCCAAATGCAGGCAGATGGGACAAGCCTGCTGGGAAACACAGTTGGCATGGACGAGTTGAGCTGAAGGGCCTGTTTCCATGCAGTATAACTGTAAACATTGTGGACCGAAGGGCTTGTTCCTGTGCTGTACTGTTCTATGCTCTATGTTCTATTAATAACAATTCCGCTAATTTCCTAATGCTAGATGGCTTAAGTTCCTTAAGGACTCTACATCAGAGTGTAGAATATAGAACAGTACAGCACTAGGCAGACCATACAGCCCACAATGTTGTGCCAATCATGATGCCAATTTATACTAAATGCCCTCTTCCTGTGTATCATCCATATCCCTCCATTCCCTTCATATTCATGTGTCTAAGAGCCTCTTAAACTCCACCAAACTGCCCACTTCCCCTGATAATCCACTCCAGGCACCTACCACTTTCTGCATTAAATACTCGCCCCTCTCGTCACTGTTAAACTTCTCTCCTCTAACCTTTAAAGCATGCCCTCTGGCATTTAACATTTCTACCCCGGGAATAGATTCTGACTCTCTACCCTATCTATGCCTCTCATAATTTTATAAACCTCTATCAGATCTACCCTTAGCCTCTTACCCTCAGGGGGAACAACCCAAGTTTGTCCAACCTTTCCTTATAGCTCATACCCTCTAATCCAGGCAGCATCCCGGTAAACCCTTTCTTCACCCTTTCCACAGTCCCTGCATCCTTCCTGCAATGGGGCAACCAGAACTGCACACGATACTCCAAGTGCGGTCTGACTAAAGTTTTATACAGCTGCAGCATAACTTCCTTACTCTGATACTCAACACCCCTACCAATGAAATCAAGCATTACATACGCCTTCTTTACCCCCTTATCCACTTGTGCAGCCACTTTCAGTGAACTATGGACTTGGACCCCAAGATCCCTCTGTACTATTAATGTGCCTACCATTAACTGTAAACTTTCTCCTTTCATTTGACCTCCTAAAGTGCAACATCTCACACTCAGCTGGATTAAACTCCATCTGCGACCTCTCTGCCCATATTTGTAACTGATCTATGTCCCACTGTATTCTTTGATACACTGTCCACAACTCCACCAATATTGGTCTCATCTGCAAACTTGCTAATCCACCCATCTATATTTTCATCCAAATCAGTGATATCTATCACAAACAAGAGAGGTCCCAGCACCAATCCTTGCGGAGCACCACTGGTCATGGACCTCCAGCCAGACTAACAACCTTCCACCCTGACTTTCTGTCTTCTATGGGCAAGCCAGTTCCAAATCCAAACTTGCACTTCACCCTGGATCCCATGCATCTTTATCTTTTGAATCAACCTACCATGAGTGACCTTGTCAAATGCCTTACTGAAGTCCATGTAGGTAATGTCCATTGCCTTATACTCATCAAGCACCTTTGTCACCCCCTCAAAAACCTCAATCAAGTTTGTAAGGCATGACCTGCCCTACCCGACGCCATCATGACTGTCCCTCAGTGCCCTTTCAAATGTGCATAAATCCTATCCCTAAGTATCCTCTCTAATAGCTTCCCTACCACTGACGTGAGGCTCACTGGCCTATAATGAACTGAATTATCCCTATTTTCCTTCTTGAACAAAGGCATGACATTTGCTACTCTGCAGTCGTCCTGGGCCTCATCTCTTG
This sequence comes from Pristis pectinata, assembly GCF_009764475.1. NCBI lineage: Eukaryota > Metazoa > Chordata > Chondrichthyes > Rhinopristiformes > Pristidae > Pristis > Pristis pectinata. Next base: position 11,088,971 of record NC_067420.1, read on the forward strand.
CAAGTGAGCACACAAAGATCTTTGTCAAAGCCCCAGCAATCTCCTCACTTGCTTCGTTCAATATTCTGCGATATATGCCATCAGGCCCTGGGAACTTATCCACCTTAATGCTTTTCAGAAGATGCAGCACCACCTCCTCCTTAATCTCAAAATGTCCCAGCACATTAGCACACCCCACTCTGTTTTCACTGTCCTCCAAATCTTTCTCCTCGGTAAATTCTGACACAAAGTACTCATTTAGCAGCTCAGCCACTTGCTCTGACTCCAAGCACAAATTCCCTCCTTTATCCTTGAGTAGACCTACCCTCTCCTTAGTTATCCTCTTTTTCTTAATATAAGTATAAAATGCCTTGGGATTATCCTTGAACCTGCTCGCCAAGGACATTTTATGGCCCCTTTTTGCCTTCCTAATCGCCTGCTTGAGCACTTTCCTGCTATCTTTATATTCCACAAGGGCTCAGCGTGATTTTATCTTCCTAAACCTTACATATGCTTCCTTTTCCTTCCTGTCTAAATTTAGGACTTCTCAGGTCATCCAAGGTTCCCTTACCTTACCCTCCTTGCTCTTAGTCTTTACCAGAGCATGCCAATCCTGAACTCTGATCAGCTGGTCTTTAAACAACTCCCACACATCAGACGTAGACTTGTCTGACAGCAGTTGCTCCCAATTGGTGCCCCTTTGCTCCTGTCTTATCCTGTTGTAATTTGCCCTCCCCCAATTCCACAAGATCTAATCCCACAAGATCTAATTTTATCCTTACTCATAACTATCTCAAAACATGAGTTGTGGTCACTATTCCCAAAACGTTCACCCACTATCAGGTCTGTCACCTGGTCCTTTCCCCAAACTAGGCCCAGTATGTTCTTTCCTCCAGTTGGACTCTCCACATGTTGTTTCAGAAACCCTTCTTGGAAGGCACTGAAGAAATCCTGCCCCATCTAAGCTTCTTATATTAAGTTCCAGTCAATACTGGGGAAGTTAAAGTCCCCAACTATGACAACCCTGTTGTTTCTTCACCTTTCCATAATCTGTCTGCATATCTGTTCCTCCACCTCTCAGTGTCTATTGAGGGGGCCTATGGTATAATCCCATCAGCATAATTGCACCTTTCTTATTTTTTAGCTCCACCCAAATTGTCTCTGTGGATGAGCCCTCCAGTGCGTCCTCTCTGAGTACTGCTGTGACATTCTCCCTTATCAGTAGTGCAGCCCCTCTACCCCTTATAGCCCCTTCTCTATCACGTTGCAAACAATGAAACCCAGGAATTTTGAGCTGCCAGTCCTGTCCCTCACACATCCAGATCTTTGTAATGGCAACAACATCATAATTCCATGTACTGATCCAGGCTCTAAGTTCATCCTCCTTACCCATAATACCCCTAGCCCATCAGTCCCACCGTGTTTATTAGCCTGTCCCTTGCTCTCCTTCCTTTCAGTCTTACTTGTCATATCATCTTTCTTGCCCTCAACCCTACCCACCTGTTGCCCTGCTGCTGTGGTTCTCATCCCCCTGCCACTCAAGGTTAAACCCTCCGGAGTAGCACCAGCAAACCTCCCAGTGAGGGTATTGGTTCCCCTCCAGTTCAGATGCAAACCGTCCTGTTTGTACATGTTCCACCTGCCCTGGAAGAGAGCTCAATGATCCATAAATCTGAAGCCCTTCCTCCTTAGCCACATATTGAACTGCACCATGTATCTATTTCTCACCTCACCAGCACATGTTACGGTTAGTAATCCTAAGATTACAACCCTGGAAGTCCTTTTTAACTTTCTTCCTAGCTTCAAGAGATCACTTTGCAGGACTTCATCCCTGCTCTTGCCTATGTCATTAGTACTGATATGGACCATGACCTCCGGCTGCTCACCATCCCCTCTCAGAATGTCCTGTACCTGCTGCGAGACATTCTTAACCCTGACAGCATGGAGGCAACGCACCATCCTGGAGTTTCAATTGCGGCCACAAAAACACCTATCTGCGCTCCTTACTATCAAGTCCGCTATCAATATCGGTCTGCCTGACTTCACCCTTCCCTTCTTTGCCTCAGAGTCGGGCATGGTACCACTGAACTGGCTACTGCTGCTGGCCTCTGAAAGGTCATCCCCTCCAACAGTATCCAAAGGGGTATACCTGTTACTGAGGGGAATGGCCACAGGGGAACCCTGCACTCTATGGGTATTGGGTTTGTCTGTGTATTGGGTTTGTGAGGGGTTCAGTCATGGAAAGGAGAAAATGATTCTACTTCAATTAATTTTCAACTACTGAGGTCCAAGATGGGTAAAATGTCAGGGAAAAGCAGCATTTCTGAGAAGAGAAACTTACAAAGCAAGCACTGATGTATGCTTACAAAGACAGTCCTGAGGATGTATCATATATCCTTGGTTATGAGGCGAGAGTAGTGTGTCGCTTCAAAGTGAGTACTGAACAGAATAAAATATATTGTCCTGGATGGTTTGGAATCATCCAATCTTCCAATCTCAGCATCAGTATGTGGTTTGGGTAAGTCCTGGAGTCATGTCCTAGGAACTGTTACTGTGCCTTGTGCATTCATAAGGACTGCTTTCCTTGTTGCTGAATGGATCTCCTTGGGGCTGATCTTGTGAAGGGTACACAGAGCGTCTCTCGAGTCACTCCCCAGGGTGGTATGGACATTAACACAGAAGTATAAAAATCAAAACAGGAGGAGGCACCTGGCAAGTAGTAACGTTCTCAAGTAACAAGACTAAAACCATACACCATCCTTCATATGTGGTCTCGCTGAGGTCTGACACAACTGCAGTTTAACTTCATTACTCCTGCAATCAAAAACCCTCACATTACAAAGGCCAACATACCATTTGCCTGATGCAACTACATGTTGGACATGTACAAGCACACCCATGTCCCTCTGAACATCAATACTCCTCAATTTCTCACCATTTCTGTTATATATTTCATTTTTCCACATTACATTCCATGTGCCATGATCTCATTCAGTCATTCAGCTTGTCCATAAAGCCTCTTTACAACTTTCCCCATTCTCAAAACCCTTTTGAGGTTAATATCATCAAAAAAAATTGGAAATGTAATAAAAAATTATTGTGATAGATTGTGAATAAGTGTGGCCTGCACACTAATCCCACTAGCCAGCTAGAGAATGATTTGTGTACTTTTTGCTTTCTATCCAATAGTCAGTTCTCAATTCACGTCAGTATGTTATTCCCAATTCCACGTGCTCTAACCTTGTTGATCAACTTCTTGTTTATCGAAACTCTTCTGAAAATCCAGATCGACACCCACTGGTTCCTTGTCATCCATTCAACCATTCACATCCTTAAAGAACTCCAGCAGAGTGGTCAAACACAATTTTCTATTCATAAAGGCATGTTCCTATTGGGGAGAATGGCAAGGCTGGCAGATTTCAGGAACTCTGGTTGACAAGAGATATTGAGACTCTGGTTGAGAAAAAGAGGGAAGCGTTCACTGTGCATAAGCAATTGGGAACTAGTGAATCTCTTGATGACTACAGGAAGTGTAGGAGTGCACTTAAGAGAGGAGTTAGGAGGGCAAAAAGAGGATATGAGAAGGATCTGACAGGCAAGGTGAGGCAAAATCCCAAGAGATTCTTTAGGTATATTAAGGGTAAATGCGTGGCTAGATAGAAAATAGATCAGCATGGCTGTCTGTGTGTGGAACCAAAGGAAATGGGTGAGATTTTTAATGAATTCTCTTAACTTTTTACTGTGGAGAAAATGATGGAAGCTAAGGAAATGGGGGAAATGAGTGGTGATGTCTTGGAGCACATACGAATTAAGAGGGAGGAGGTACTGGAGGCCTTATTTATCCACCTTAGTGGATAAATAAGGTGGATAAATCCCCAAGGCATGACCTGATGCATTCTCGGACCTTGTGGGAAGCTAAAGAAGAAATTGCGGAAGCCCTTGCAGAGAATTTTGCTTCATCCCTGGCCACAGGTAAGGTTACAGAGAACTGGAGAGTGGTTAGTGTGGCAACATTGTTTAAAAAGGGGAGCAAAAACAAGGAAGGAAACTACAGGTCAGTGAGTCTGACATCGGTGGTGGGTAAATTGCTAGAGGGAATTCTGAGGGACAGGATTTACCAACATTTGGAGAGACCGGGTCTGATTCAGAACAGTCAGCACTGATTTCTGCATGGGAAGTCATACCTGACAAATTTCTTGGGGTTCTTCGAGGGTAGATGAGGGTAGGGCAGTGGATGTTAACTATATGGACTTTAGCCAGGCCTTTGCCAAGGTTCCACATGGCAGCCTGGTCTAGAAGGTTAGGTCACATGAGATCCAAGGGGAGATAGTGGATTGGAGTCATAATTGGCCCAAGTACTGGGAAGCAGAGGGTGATGGTCGAAGGTTGCTTCTCAGACTGGAGGCCTGTGTCTAGTGGTATGTCACAGGGTTCAATGCTGGGACCTTTGTTGTTTGTAATTTATGTAAACGATTTGGACGTGAATGTACAAGGCATGGTTAGTAAGTTTGGGGTTGATTCTAAAATAGGTGGAGGTGGTGTTGTGGATAGTGTGGATGGTTATGAAAAATTACAGGGGAATCTTGATCAGCTGGGTATGTGGGCTGAGGACTGGCAAATGGCTTTCAATCCAGATGCATGTGAGGATCTGTAGATCATACCAGGCTAGGACTTATAGAGTGAATGGAAGGGCCCTGGGGAGTGTTATGGAACAGAGGGACCTAGGAGTGCAAGTGCATAGTTCGCTGAAAGTGGTGTCACAGGTAGATCAGGTGGTGAAGAAGGTGTTTGGCACGCTGGCCTTCATCAGTCAGGGCACAGAGTATAGGAGTTGGGAAGTTACGTTGCAGTTATATAAGACAATGGTGAGACCGCATTTTTAGTACTGTGTACAGTTTTGGTCACCCTGTTATCGGAACGAGGTTATTAAACTAGAAAGAGTGTAGAGCAGATTTATCAGGATGTTGCCCGGACATTATGGGCCTGAGTTACATGGACAGGTTGAGTAGACTAGGACTTCATCTCCTGGAATGTAGGAGATCGAGGGGTGACCTGACGGAAGTATATAAGATCATGAGGGGCATAGACAGGGTGAAAGTACATAGTCTTTTTCCCAGGGAAGGAGTGCTAAAAACAAGAGGACATAGGTTTAAGATCAGAGGCGAGAGATTTATAAGGGACATCAGGGGCAGCTTGTACACACAAAGGGTGGTGCATATTTGGACCTGCCAGAAATAGTGGTTGAGGAGGGCATATTAGCAACATTTAAAAGCCATCTAGATAAGTACATGGATAGGAGGGGTTTAGAGGGCTATGGGCCAAACGCAGTCAGATGGGACCACAGCTGGGTAACACAGTTGGCATGGATGAGTTGGGCCGAACAGCCTGTTTCCATGCTGTAAGACTCTATGACTCTAACTCCCTGTTAACTCTGCTCAATCCTATTTTCAAGAATTGTACATGTTTCCTGAGGCACTTTGCAATTTAAAATAGTGTTTTCATTATACATTCGAGCATTTCCCCAACCACAGGTTAACAGGTGCGTAATTCCCATTTTTTTTCCTCTCTCCTTCCTGAAATAGTGGGGTCAGATTTGCTCCCCTCCAGTCAACAGGAACAATTCTAGAACTTAAGGAACTTTGGAAGATAATAACCAGAATAACAACTATCTTCAAAACTCTGGGATGTAAGCCATCAGGGAATTTATCAGCATTCAAACTCACCAACATCTCTAACTCTCCTTTAAATAAAGACTGGGACAAACAAAAGAGATAATAGAATCAGGGAAGAATTCAGCACAGAAACAGGCCCTTATGGCCCACCAGGTCCATGCCGACAGTGATGCCTATCTACGCTAATCCCATTTGCCTGGAGACGCCCGTATCGCTCCATGCCTTTCTTATCTAAGTACTTCTCCAAACGCCTTTTAAACATTGTAATATGATCTACCTCTACCACCTCCCCGGCGGTAAGTTCCATATACTCACCACCCTCTGTGCGAAAAGCTTTAAATTTCTGCCCTCTATTTCTTGATTGCCTTGCTCTGGGAAAAAGACTATCTATCCTCCTCATAATTTGATAAACCTCTAGCTTCCTGCAGTTTCCTACACCCTTCAGCAGAGAATAAACCCAGCCTATCCAATCTCTCCTTATTGCTACAGTCCTCCATTCTAGCAAAATAATGGTGAATCTCTTCTGCACTCTCTCTATTGCTACCACATCCTTCCTGTAGCGTTGCGTCCAAAACTGTGCACAATGCTCTAAGTGCAGTCTAACTGCAACACGATGACCCAACTCTTATACTCAGTGCCTCAGTCTACGAAGGCAAGTATTCCAAATGCCTTTTTCACTACCTTATCCATCTGTGTCACCACTTTCTGCATATGGACTTGCACCCCAAGCTATCTCTGTATATCAACACTCCTAAGGATCCCTGCCATTTACTCAATGTTCTACCAGAATTTGACCTCACACTTGTCTGGATTAGATTCCAGTTGATCTATGTTCCACTACCTCCTTAGACAACTTCTTCACTATAATATGACTCCACCAACTTTCATGTCATTTGCAAACTTACACTACACCTACATGCTAATCTGAGTCACTTACATACAGTATTACAAGCAACAAAGGTCCTAGCACTGATTACTACAGTACTCCATTTGTTACAGATTTACACTCAGAAAAGTACCTATCCACCACTACCCTCTGTCTCCTATCATTAATCTCAGGTGACTATGGGAGACAATTAATAACAAAATCTTAAAGTCTGAAATGTATCGATTTTGCTGAGGAAATATGACCATATTTTCATGGCCCCTGAAATTGTTCAACATTTTTGATCTTAAAGTGTCACTTATTCCAAGCATTACTGTAAACAAGTGGACGCTTGCCCTAACTTGCCAACACTATAGTGCAAAGTGTTTTGGCATAAATGGCACACCACAGCCGCTAGAAGAGCAGAATATCTCTGCCAGCAACATCTGGATTTTGCATTCCATTTTTGTTAGATCAAAGTGTGGGCTATGTATATGATTGTGTAATTCTGTCTGGTGGGTATTGGGGCAGTTGGCTTTTAAAAGTTGATGTTGGTGAGGGATTTTGAACAATATCTCCTTAACCACAACATCTGCTACTGCTGATAGAGTCATAGACATATACAGCAGGAAAACAGGCCCTTTGGCCCAACACAACCATGCCGACAAAATTGTCGACCTGAGCTAGCCCCATTTGCTCGCATTTAGGCCACGCCCCTCTGAACTCTTCCTGTCCATGTACCTGTCTAAATGAAAAAGTTGCAGCAGTGTTCAATTTTCAAGTTTTGGGAAGACTGAAAATTAAAGGATCTATATCTGGTAGGTGATTAAATGTGACAAAAATAAAATTGTGCATTATCTTACACATTCCATCCACATGTTCTCCACTGACAACTATCTTCAAATACATGGTCTTCACAATAACTTTCTCTGGAAAAAGGATGCAGATTTACAGAGAAAGGCAATCTGCATTGTGGTGTTAATACAGCATGCAGACTGCCTCTTCCTCCTTCCTTTCTGCTTTAGCTTTCTCTACCTCACTCCATTTGCGGTGTCATCCACGTCAGCATTAGATCGGGCCACAAAACTGGAGGCTCTGCAGCAGAGGGTGTATTTCCTTCCTTAAATGGTAGATCATGAAGATCGTATGTTCAGTTATATTTGTCACTTTATTGCATGCATTTTGTGGATATTCATTGAAAATTGCTTTTGTGGCTGCAGGAGCAAAAAGATTGTGGGGAATCTCGATAAAGCAATAGTTTGCCCACAACTGGAGTATTATGTCACTTGTGGACGCCGCAGTTTAGGGAGATGTGATGGCCTCCAAAGACACAGAATATTTTTCCCCAGTGATTCCTGGGATGAGGACTTTTCTTACAGGGATAAACTGGAAAAGCCAAGGTTGTTCTCCTTGGAACAAAAGAGGGTACTTAAATTCATGAGGAGTTTGGACAGAGCAGATAAAGAGAAATGTCTTCCAATGGTACAAGAGTCAAATACCAAAGGATAAGGCCAGAAGGTGACTGAAGACAACTAAGGTGATAGGAGAAACATTTTATAGAGCAAGTGGTTAAGATCTGAAATGCATCAGCAGAGAAGGAAGATCCTCTTGTGATGTCCGTAGGTAGCTGCGAAAGGAGGATCACGTCATATGTCATAGAGTCATGCAGCACAGAAACAGGCACTTCGGCCCACCCATCTAAATTAGTACCCATCTAAATTAATCCCATTTACCAGCACTTGGTCCATAGACTTTGGTGCCTTGGCAATTCAAGTTCTCATCCAAATGCGTGGCATCATATAAAAAAAAGAGTATTTTATACTAGAATGGGGACAAACTGAAGACTGTTAAGTCTTACAAATAGATAAATGTTTCAAACTCTCTGGGAATCTGCTTTACATAAAGAAAAATACTTTACACTGCTGCAAAAAGTAAAGTTAAGTGACTTGTTTAAGATAAACAATACAGCACAGAAACAGGCCCTGCAGCCCATGATGTTGTGCTGAACTAATTAAACTTGTCACTGAATGTCTAACTAACCTAATCCCTTCTACCTACACAATGTCCATATCCCTCCATTCTCTGCACATTCATGTGTCTCTCTAAGAGCCTCCTAAACATCTCTATGTTCCTCAACTACCACCACTGCCAGCACATTCCAGGCACTCACCAGTCTCTGTGAAATAAAACCTTGCCCTGCACATCTCCTTTGAACTTACCCTTCTCACCTTAAATGCATGCCCTCTAGTATTAGAGATTTTGACCATGGGAAAAGATACCGGCTGTCTACTCTATCTATGCCTCTCATAATCTTATAAACTTCTATCAGGTCTCCCCTCAACCTCCGCTGCTCCAGAGAAAACAATCCAATTTTTTCCAACCTCTCCTCATAGCACATACCCCTTTGACAAGCAGCATCCTTGTAAGCCTCTTCTGTACCCTCTCCAGAACTCCACACCCTACCTATAATGGGTTGACCAGAATTGAATGCAATACTCTAGATGCAACCTAACTAGAGTTTTATAAAGCAGCAATATAACTTCCAGATTCTTGAACTCAGTGCCTCAGCTAATAAAGGCAAGCATGCCATACACCTTCGTCACCACCCCATCAACCTGTGCAGTCACCTTCAGGGAGCTATGGACTTGGACCCCAAGATCCCTCTGTACATCAACACTGTTAAGAGTCTTGCCATTAACAGTGTACTGTCCCTTTACATTTGAACTCCCAAAGTGCAACACCTCACTTTTGGCCAGATTATATTCCATCTACCATTTCTCAGTCCATATCTGCAACTGATCTGTATCCCGCTGTATCCTCTGGCAATCTTCTACACTTTCTGTAACACCACCAATCATCCAAGTCACAAACAGCAGAGATCTCAGTACAGATCCCTGCAGAACACCACTCGTCATGGACCTCCAACCAAAATATGTCCCATTGACCACTACCCACTGTCTTCAATGAGCAAGCCATTTCTCAATCCAAATGGCCAAATCACCATGTACCCTATGCATCTTAGTCTTCCTGATCAGTGTACCATGAGGGACCTTGTCAAATGCCATTCTAAATTCCATGTAGACAACATCCACAGCTCTACCTTCATTCATCACCTTCATCACCTCTTTGAAGAACTCATTCAAGTTAGTAAGACACGACTTGCCCCACGTAAAGCCATGATGACTGTCCCTAATTAGGCCATGGTTTTCCAAATGCTCATAAATCCTATCCCTAAGCATCCTCTCCAATAGCTTCCTTACCACTGACGTGAAATTCACCAGACTATGGTTTCCAGGATTATCCTTTTTTCCTTTCTCGAACAACATTTAGCTACTCATGTAGAAGACAATGGGAAGGGAGCTCTGGTGAACAAAGCGTTACTCTCTCTCTACTGGTAAGCAGCTTGAGTCACCTGCTCTTGAAGCTCAGCAACTCCTCATCAGCTAAGCTGAGCTTCAAGGCCACAAGAACAGGGTTATTTGTGCACACAGCAGCCTCAGCTTGACCAATGGTAGTGTGAGCTGGTCAAGCATACCCAAATATGGGTATGCTTGTGCAGTAGGTGGACACCCACCAGAAAACAATGTACTTAAGTTTGTTAGCACCCTGTATTCCTTGAGTTGGGCCACATGCAGGGAAGAGCAGCACTGACTGTTTGTTCCTCCATGTACCCCCACTCCCGCTAGCGTTAAACTAACAAAGCATTGATTGTAAGTTCTTTGGTTCTGCTATTGTCTGATTTATTACAGAGTGCAGGTCGACTTTTACACTCGGCAGTCCTCTGGGATCTCGCCTGTAGCTAGTGAGGGCACAAAAATCTTGGTCAAGGCCCCAGTAATCTCATCAATCAAATCTCTCAATAACCTGGGGTATATTACATCAGGCCCTTGGGGACTTATCCACCTTAATATTCTTTAAGAGTCCCAACAATATCTCAAAATACCTTAGCACTTTAGCACACTCCTCACTGATCTATCATCCACATCTTTCTCCTTGGTAAATACCAACACAAACTACTCATTTAGGAACTCACCCACATCATCCACCTCCAAGCAGATGTTCCCTCCTTTATCTTCTAGTGGTCCTACCCTCTCCCCAGTTATCCTCTTGCTCTTGATTTACGTATAAAATGCCTGGGGAATCTCGACTCCTACTTGCCAAGGACTATTCATAGCCCCTCCTGGATCTTGAGTTCTTTTCTAGCTTCTTCATAATCCTCAAGGGCTCCATTTGATTTTAGCTTCCTCAACCTTACATACACTTGTAAGGTGACGGGTCATGGCTGTCACATGACACCATTGAGCACATGGTTGAAAGCCACATCACTGTCAATCAAGGTCTAGCTCCACCCACCCATTAGTGCACACCCTTGACCATTGGTTCCTGCACACACCTTTGTACCTTTCCTTGAATCATTGGATTGTTTGAATTACCTGGGCTGGATCACCCAGCCCTCCAGCACTATAAAGAATTCTACATGTGCGTGGTTCACTCTCTTTTGATTGCTCCAGGAATCGTGAAACAATGCTGAAGAGACCATTGGTAAAAGTGTACACTTCCACAAGGGTTAGGAGCGTCCTAAGTAGATTCCCAGGAGCGTGGAGCCGATGCTTGTACTGAGTCAGGGGGTCAGGCATTGTATTGTTTTTTCCTTGATCATTTGTAACCAGTTTGTTTTGCGTGTGCGTGTGCGCACCTCACCCTTGTTGCGATTTCCCCCATGTTGGCAATCGTGTGTGTGTGTGTGTGTGTGTGCGTGTGTGCGTGTGTAAGCATGCATCCATTCCCATTCATTCTGCCCCACATTTGTCTTTGTGAATAAATGATTTTTAAACTCCAAAGACTGTGTCCAGAGTCCTTGCCCTTTGAGACCTTAAATAACTTATCTTACAACAACACTTCCTTTTTCTTCTGGACTAAATTCATCACCTCTCTCAATATTCAAGGTTCCCTTATCTTGCCACCCTCGTCCTTCCTTCTTACTGGAACGTACGCATCCTGTACTCTGTGCAGTTGGTCTCCGCATGTCAGATGTGGACTTGCCCAAAGACAACTGTTCCCAATAAACTCTCCCTAGTTCCTGCCTAATAGTCTTGGAATTTACCCTGCTCCAATTTAGTACTCTCCTGCAAGATCCATACTTATCCCTATCTAAAGCCATCTTAAAACTTAATAAGTTGTGGTCACTGTTCCCTGTTCTCTCACTGAAAGGTCAGTCACTTGGCCAGGCTCATTTCCCAGCACCATGCTCAACAATGGCCCTTCCTCTCTTTGGACTATCTGCACACTGTCCCAGTCTATATTGGGAAATTTGAAGTCACTCATGACAATAACCCTGTTGTTTTCACACCCTTCACTAATCTGCCTGCCTACCTGTTCTTCAATGTCCCGCTAACTATTGGGAGTTCTGCAGTATAATCCCATCAGTGATTGCACCTTTCTTATTTTTGAGTTCTATCCATATGGATGAGCCCTCCATTATGTCCCCACTGACTGCAGCTGTGATATTGTCGATGTTGTCCCTGATTAATAGTGCAACTCCCCCCCCCCACCCTCTCTTACTTCCCTATCTTTTCTAAACATTGAAACCCTGGAACATTAAGCATCCAATCCTGTCCCTCTCTCAACCAAGTCTCTGTAACGGCCACAACATCATAGTTCCATGTTCTGATCCGTACTCTCAGTGCTTCACCCTTGTCCTGCTAATACTGCTAGCGTTAAAATAAACACACTTCAACCAGTCTGTCTCACCGTGTCTATTACTTTGCGGCTGCCTGTCCTTCCTTACAGAGTTACCAGTTAGGACATCTATCTTCTTCTCAATTCCTCCACTTCCTGACCCGGTGCTCTGGTTCCTATCTCCCTGCCAAACTAGTTTAAACCCTTCCATATAGCACTGGCAAACCTCCCGGCCAGGATATTGGTTCCCGTCCAGTTAAGGTGCAACCCATACTTACAGCACAATGGCTATTAACTAAAGAGTTATCCCTTACATACTTGTACAGCACAGAAACAGGCCCTTTGACCTACATGCCAACTGCTCTTGCCCATCTACATCAATCCAATTTGCCTACATTAGGTCAGAGGCCTGTATCCTTCTGTGCCTTGCCTAATTCTGTTACAGTCTAAATGTCTCTTCAACGTACTGATAGTTTCTGAATCCACCACCTCTGGCAGCATGTTCCAGATACGAGAGTCATATAGTATGGAAGCAGGCCATTTGGCCCACCATATCCACATTGACTTACTGGCACCCATCTGCAATTATCCTATCTCCCAGCACTTGGCCCATACCCTTCTATGCCTAAGTGATTCAAATGCTCATCTAAAATGCTCTGAGTTACCCAGCTTCAACCACTCTTTCTGGCAGCGTTCCAGGTACTCAGCACTCTGGGTGAAGGTAGTTGTCCTCACATCCCCTCCGAATCTCTTCCCTCATATCCTAAATCGATGTCCCTTTGTTTTGTCTACCTCTTATGGGGAAAAGTTTTCTGCTCCCTACCCTATCTATACTCTTCATAAGTTTACATACCTATGTTGGCACCGGATGCATGGCGGCACTTGCGGACTGCCCCCAGAACACTCTACACGAAAGATGCATTTCACTGTGTTTCCATGTACCTGTGACTAATACCTGTGATTTACATGTCCCCTCTTAAGCCTCTCTGCTTCAGGGAAGTCTCTCCAGTCTCTCCTCATAACTGTATCCCTTAATCCCAGGCAACATCCTGGTGAATCTCCTCTGCACCGTCCAGCACTATTACATCCTTCCTATAGTGTGGTGACCAATGTCCTATATGCCTTTCTAACCACATTATCCAGTGCACCTTCAAGGATCTCGGGACTTGTACACCAAGGTACCTCTGTTCATTAATACTCCCTAGAACCCTAGATGAAAAACACGATGATGGGTCAGGCAGTGTCCGTGGAGAAAAGCATGTGGTCAATGTTTCAGGTCAGGACCCTTCTTCAGGACTGAAGATAGGAAAAGGGAAGCCCAATATATAGGATGAGAAGCAGAGCAGTGATAGGTGGACAAAAGACGGGAGGCAGGGTGGGCACAGGGTGGTGATAGGTAGATGCAGGTAAGAGATAGTGATAGGCAGGTGCAGGGGAGAAGCAGAAAGCAGATCCACTGGGGTTTGAGTAAGGAGAGTGAGGAAAAAAGGTAGAAAAAGAGGCTAGGAAAGGGAAGAGAAGCATGGTGGGGGTGGGGGGGGGGGGTGCAGGCAATTACCTAAAGTTGGAAAATTCAATATTCATGCCTGTTTCCCAAGGACCCTACCATTCAGGATGTCTTACGCGCATTAGTACTCCTTAAATGCATCACCTCGTATTCATCTGGATTAAACTTCATTTGCTGTTTCTCAGCCCATTTCACCAACACATCGATATCACACTGTAGCCTATGACTACCATCCACATTGTCAACTCTACCACCAATCTTGTCATATGCAAACTTACTGATCATGCCTCCGACATCCACGTCATTCAGGTTTCTTATAAACAGTAGAGGTCCCAGCACTGATCCTTGTGGAATACCACTGGTCACAGACATCCAAACACAAACAACTCTCTACCATCACTCTGCCTCCTATTGCCAAGCTAATTTTGGATCCAGTTTGTCAAATTGCCCTGGATCCAATGGGCCCTAAACATTTGGATCAGTCTTTCTAACTGAAGTCCATGAAGACTATATCTACTACTCCACCCTCAGATACACTTAGTTACCTCTTTAAAAACTCACTTAGAGGGGGAAGCAGGGAAAGGTGGTGTGGGAGAGAGGGATAGAAACACAGTGGAGAGGAGGGTAGAGGGGATCGTGGGAGAATGGGAGAGGGGGTGAGGGGCAAGTGGGGAGAGAGCGACGTAGAGGGGGAGGGTAGTGGTCAATGTGACTTATTCTGGCTGGAGGTCCGTGACAAGTGGTGTTCCATAGGACCTCTGCTGTCTGTTATAGAAATTACTTGGACGAAAATGTGGATGGATGGATTGGTAAATTCAGATGGAGATGCAATGACAGATGGAGTTTAATCCAGCCAAGTGTGAAGTTTTGATTTTTGGGAGATCGCCCTTAACAACAATGAAGAAAAGAGGGACCTTGGTGTCCAAGTCCATAGTTCCCTGAAATGGGTGCACAAGTTGATCAGGTGGTAAAACTGTCTAGCATGCTTGCCTTTATTAGTTGAGGCATTGAGTTCAAGAGTCAGGAAGTTATATTTCAGCTTTATAAAACTCTGGTTAGGCTGCATCTGGAGGTTGAGGAGGTTCATCTTCTCACTGAACACTATTCACAAACTTCTACAGATGTACTGTTGAAAGTATCCTGACTGCATCATGGTCTGGTACAGCAATTTGAATGCACAGGAATGCAAGAAGCTACAGAGAGTAGTGGACTTAGCCCAATACATCACAGGCACATCCCTCCCAACCATTGGTAGTACCTACATGAGGCACTGCCTCAAGGCGGCAACATCCATCAAAGACCCCCACCACCTGGGCCATGCCATCTTCTCGCAGCTTCCATCGGGCAGGAGGTACAGAAACCTTTAGTCCCACACCACTAGATTCAAGAACAGTTACTTTTGTTTAACCACTTGCTTCTTGAACCAACCAGCACACTATGACCACTATGAAAACAAACCATTTTGCAAAGCCTTCTGAATTAGCACCATTATTGTTCTAAAAGTAAAACATTCCTAATGCAGAATGAGCCAGCTGGCACCAAGCAGGTTTTTTTGATTCAAAGTTCACTTTCCTTTATTCTGTTAAGTGTTGCACACAGATATAGTAAAATAGAATCAGTGTTTGAAATTGCAGTTTTCTGGTCTTAAAATAGATGCTTGTCCTTCAGGTGCTCTCCTCAACTGACTTAACCACACAGGGAACAGGCTAGGAAGTAAACAGAGAATAAGTAATGAGAACTTTGAGAAAGATAAGTGTGTACAACAACTGTGCTAAACTACTTTGATCTTGAGAACTATTATTCTTTTAAATCACAATTTTAAATAGTTGAAGTGCCTTACATGAAAAGCAGCAACTTGCCAATTACCCATCCTCAGTTGACCATCCCAATGGGCCCAGTGCACACAGTCATTTCACTCTGCTACCTTCTACCAAAGTCAGATTTTTAAATTCATTTGCCCAGAAACTGGATTACATAGTGAATTTTTGCTGCATGGTAGTGTAGCAGTTAGTGTAACGCTATTACAGCACCAGCGACCCAGGTTCAATTCTGGCCACTGTAAGGAATTTGTACGTTCTCCTTGTGTTTGCATGGGTTTCCTCCCACATTCCAGAGGTATGAGTTAGGAAGTTGAGGGCATGCTATGTTGGCACCAGAAGCGTGGCAACACATGTGGGCTGCCCCCAGAACACTCTACACAAAAGATGTATTTCACTGTGTTTCGATGTATATGTGACTAATAAAGATATCTTTATTAGTCACATATACATCGAAAGTACCTCCTTTCTTGGATTAGATGAACAAAACTGGACACAATACTCCAAGTGTGGTCTCACTGAGCCCTTATATACAATTTCAACAATAAAGGCTAACATACAATTTGACTTCCTGATCACAAGCTGTACCCACAATGCTGGCCTTCAGTGATCTGTGCAGGAAGACACCCAGGTCCCTTTGAATAGGAACACTTACCACTTCACTCTGCCCTTCTATTTAGTGCACTGAAGTGGATGAGCTCACACTTTTTCACATTCTATTCCATCTGCCATATCCTCCCTCACTCACTCCACTTCCACACCCCAAAGCCCCTCTATATCCCCCTGCCCACTCACACACAATCCTAGTTTAGTACCATCAGCAAACTCAGAAATAGGGCATGTGGCACCCCCAGACAAGTGCTTGATCCAGGTTGTGAACAGATTTACTGTTATTTTAAATTTCTCCCATCACCCACAGCTGAATCAATTCTCCTTTGGGACTATGTTCCCCAAGACCATATATATTTTTTGAAATGAGCACATTTCTTTAAGTGTCAGACACTACCTGTCCACCATCACACCTTTCAATGTGTTTGTCCAATCAAGCACAACTCCTTTTAGATTCAAGACCCTACTTTCACATTGAACTCCATCACCTTCAAACACAAGGCAAAATTCTATAATATCATGGTCACAATTCCCCAAAGGTTCCTTTACAATGAGTTGAGATTTCTCCACTATGTGAAGAGTGAAGGTGAAGGTAGTGTTTGGCACACTGGCCTTCTATACTCAGTGTCCTGACTGAAGAAGTTGGGATGTTATGTTACAGTTGTACAAGATGTGGCAAGGCCACAGTTGGAATATTGTGTTCAGTTTTGGTCACCCTGCTATAGGGAAGATGCCATGAAGATGGAAAGATTGCAGAGGAGATTTACAAGGGTGATGCCAAGACTAGAGGGACTGAGTTATGGAAAGAGGTTGTGCAGCTTAGGACTTTTTTCTCCCCCCATTGGAGCATAGGAAAGTGAGGGGCGATCAGTTTATAGAGGTGTACAAAATCATGAGGGGCATAGATACGGTGAATACACACAGATTTTAACCCCACAGTTGGGGAAACAAGAACTAGAAGGCATAGGTTTAAGGTGAGGGGAGAGAGATTTAACCTGAGGGGCAACATGTTCCACACAGAGTGGTCAGTATATGGAATGAGCTGCCAGAGGAAATAGTTGAGGCAGCTACACTAACAACGTTTAAAAGGTACTTGAACAGTACATGGATACTAAAGGTTTAAAGGGATATGGGCCAAACACAGGCAAATGCAACTAGCTTCGACAGGAATCTTGGCTGGCATGGACCAGTTGGGCCAAAGGACCCATTTCCATACTGTGTGGCTCTATAACTAAAGTTGACCCTGATTACTGTATTACCCTGTTACAGGCAATTCAAATCTTCTGATCTCTACCAGATGTAGTATTGCTACTACTATTTAGTAATCTATAAATAACTCCCACCAATGTGTGTTGCCTTTTGTCATTTCTAAGTTGGATCCAAATTGATTAAAATTCTACACCATGATCTTTTACACCAAGATCATTTCTCACACATCACCTCCCCCATTAACAGGACTACACCATTCCTTCCTTCCAGTCCTCATAAGGTCAGACAGCATTCGTCGAAAGAGAACAAGAACTCCCGTTTCAGATTGAAGATCCTTCATGAGGACTGGGAAGGAGACTAAAGTTTGTTAAGCTGCAGAAGCGTGGGAAGCAGGGTGTCTGATCGGGTAAAACATAACAATAAACTGTAAACAAGATCCCAGCTCAGCTGAGGTGTGACTTGTCTGACATGTAGAAATCCCACCTGTCCCAGACACAGTCCCACTGCCTCAGAAATGTAAATCCCTCCTGAATATCTCACCTCTCCAGCCACACATTCATCTGATACACCCTCCTACTGTCAGCACATCTGACAGTGCTGAGTTTCACATGTGGTAGGGAAGCTATTGGAGAGGATTGTTAGGGATAGGATTTGAGCATTTGGAGAAGCATGCCCTAATTAGCAACAGTCAGCATGGCTTTTTGCAGGATGGATCAGGTCTTACTAACCTGATTAGGAGGATTTTTTTTCAAGAAGAGAAGATAAGGAGATCGATGAAGGCAGAGCAATAAGTGTTGCCTACATGGATTTCAGTAAGGTATTTAACAAGGTGCCTCATGGTAGGCTCATATTAGCCACTCTGGTCCTCCGGAACCTCACCTTTGGCCAGAGATGAAGCAAGCGTCACTGGAAGGGCCTCTGCAATTCCTTCTCTAGCTTCCCATGAGGTCTAAGAATGCACCAGGTCAGGCCCTGGGGATTCATCCACCTTAATGTATTTAAGGCCTCCAATACTTACTTTCTAATTTGTATGACAACACCACAGATTTCCCCAATTTCCTTAGCTGCAACCATTTTCTCCACAGAGAACAGAGAGATTTGGACCACGTGCATGCAGAACAGATTAGGTGTCATTAGCTTAATTAGTTCAGCACAACATCATGTGCTGAAGGGCCTGTTCCTGTGCTGTAGTGTTCTATGTTCTGTCCTTGACCCAGACACCAGATGGACAACATACTATCGACCAAGAAGCCATCGCCCCCAAAAGAACCCAACAGGAAAAGTCTGTCAGTGAGTGAGATGGACTCAATGGGGGAGAAGTTCACCCACCTCATCTGCCCAGAGGTTCCCCATTCTCCCTCTGCCTGCTCATATTTCATTGACAATGTGAGCACCTCCCAGAACGAGCTGTCCATGAAATACTCAGCCTCATAGATATGCCACAGTGAGTTCAGCCACCGCTCCAGCTCTGACGCAGGGAGCTACAGCTGGAGACGCTGCACATGGTCTTCAGGAATACCAGGAGCATTACTCTTGTAGAATGTACATCCCACGTGGCTGAGCCACCCTGCCCTGCTTCACCCTCACCAATAACCTTGTGGATGAGTCTCGACGTTTCAGGGAAACATCAGTCCCATGGTTAAGCACAGCTCTAATGCCATATTCAAATTTGCCGATGTCACCACTGTCGTTGGACTAATCACAGGTGATGACGACTCAGTGCGCAGGAGTGAGAAAGGAAATCTGGTTGAGTAGTGTTGCAACAACAGCTCAATGCCAGTAAACTAAAGACCTGATTGTTGACTTCAGGAAGTGGGGAGATCAATAGCTCATCCGCAGCTTTAAATTCTTGGGCACTAACATGACCAGTCCTGGGCCCAGCACAAACTTCTACAAATGTACTTATGAAGGTATTCCGACTGGTTGCATTAGGAACTGGTATGGCAATTCAAAGCACAGGAACACAAGAAGCCACAGTGAATAGTGGACTCAGCCCAATACATCACAGGCACATACCTCCCCACCATCGGTAGTATCTGCAGGAGTTGCTGCCTCAAGAAGGCAACATCCATCAAAGGCATCCACCAGCCGGATATGTCATCTTCTCGCAGCTACCATCAGGCAGGAGGTACAGAAACCTGAAGTCCCACACTATCAGGTTCAAGAATAACGAAGTCCCTTCAACCATTCGGTTCTTGAACCAACCAGCACAACCTAATCACGACGGTACAGCAACACCAGAAGACAGGAGCAGAATTAGGCCATTCAGCCCATTGAGTCTGCTCTGCCATTCGATCATGGCTGATTTATGATTCCTTCTCAACCCCATTCTCCTGCCTTCTTCCCATAACCTTTGACATCCTTACTAATCAAGAACCTATCAATCTCTGCTTTAAATATACCCAATGACTTGGCCTCCACAGCAGTCTGTGGCTATGAATTCCACAGATTCACCACCCTCTGGTGGAGGAAATTCCTCTTCATCTGTTCTAAAGGGGTGCCCTTTTATTCTGAGGCTGTGCCCTCTTGTGCTAGACTCTCCCAGTACTGGAAAGTCTATCCAGGCCTTTCAAAATTCAGTAGGTTTCAATGAGATTTCCCCCTCCCCCATCCTTCCAAACTCCAGCGAGTACAGGCCCAGAGCTAAACACTCATCATACGCTAACCCTTTCCTCTCCGGGATCATTCTCGTAAACCTCCTCTGGACCATCTCCAACGCCAGCACATTCTTCCTTAGATATGGGGCCTAAGACTGCTCAATACTCTAAATGTGGTCTGACCAAAATCTTATAAAGCCTCAGCATTACATCCTTGCTTTTATATTCTAGAAATGAATGCTAACATTGCACTTGCCTTCCTTATTACTGACTCAACCTGCAAGTTAACCTTCAGGGAATCCTGCACTAGGACTCCCAAGTCTCTCTGCACCTCTGATTTCTGAGGTTTCTTCTGATTTAGAAAACAGTCTAAACCTTTATTCCTTCTAACAAAGTGCATAACCATATGCTTCCCTATGCTGTATTCCATCTGCCACTTCTTTGCCCATTCTCCCAACCTATCCAAGTCTTTCAACTTGTCTCTGCTTCCTCAATTCTACCTGCCTCTCCACCTATCTTTATACTGTATCATCCGCAAACTTGGCCACGCAGCCATCATACAACGTGAAACGTGGAGAACCCAACACTGACTTTCTGAGGAACACCAGCAGCCAACCAGAAAAGGCCCCCTTTACTCCCACTCTTTGCCTTCTGCCAGTCAGCCAATTTTCCATCCATGCCAGTAACTTTCCTGTAATACCATGGGCTATTTTGTTTAGCAGCCTCATGTGCAGCTTGTCAAAGGATTTCTGAAAATCCAAATAAACCACTTTGATCACTTTGCACTAAAATGGACTTTTTGTTCTAATTGTTCTTTCTTGTAAAAATGTATAATTTAATATATTTTTCAGTGAATGCTGATCTGATGCTATGTGCCTGTGATGCTGCTGCAAATAAGTTTTTCATTGCACCTGTACATACATAATATAATAAACTAGACTTTGACTGGCACTCCCATTGCCCACATCCACAGATGCCTTGGAAGGTGGGTTGAAACTACTGCCCCAGCCAGTTGAAGGAACTGTCTACAACAGCTGGCTGTGGGACACAGGCTGTACAAGAGGCCAGGAGATGAGAGAGATGGCTCACTGCCAGTGAGGGGGAAAAATGCCTGTGCGATGAAGCTGCCCTCCAGGCCACAGTGGTCCACTAGAACCCAGAACCTGTTTCAAACCCCCAGACCCCACAGCTAAGCTGCTAACAGACAGAAGGCATTTATGTACTACGGTTTACACCCAGCATCAAGTATCCTTAGCACTAGTTGACCAGAGATTGAGAATACAGAACAGTACAATACAGGAACAGGCCCTTCAGTCCACAACATCTGTGCTGAACACAGTGCCAAATTAAACTAATCCCTTCTGCCTGATCCACATCCCTCCATACTCATGTCCATCTAAAAACCTCTTAAATGTCATTATTGTATCTACTTCCACCCATGGCTGCCCATTCCAGGCACCCACCACTATCTGTTTTAAAAAAAACTGCCCTGCACAAATCCTTTAAACTTTTCCCCCTCCCACCTTAAATGCATGGACTCTAGTATTTGACATTTCTACCCTGGGAACAAGATTCTGTCTACCCTATCTTTGTCTCTCAGAATTTTATAAACTTCAGTCAGGTCTCTCCTCAGCCTCCAAGGCGTGTGAATGTGGGCAGGGAGTGGGGAGACAGATTCCAGCACCTTCCTCATCATTTCCTGCCTTTGGGCAGCACCCACCTTCTCATTGAATAAAACACAGACCTCGTGTCCCCACATTAACTACATCTCTTGCCATCCCAGACGCTGCCTGACCCAGTGTTCTGTTTGTTGTTCCAGACTCCAGCATCTGTGGTCTCTTTTGCCATTATCAATTTCAAGGTCACACATTTGGAGGCTTGACCTCTGGAGCAGCTGAAGTGGTAAAAGGTCAGCAATGGGAGACATGGGATGAACAACAGTTTGTACATATCTGCTTGTCACCCCATTATAGGAAGGATATGGAGCCTCTGGAGAAGGTGCAGAAGAGGTTTACCAGGATGTTCCCTGTATTAGAGGGCATATGTTTTAAGGAGAGGTTGAGCAAATTTGTTTTACAGATTCATAGAGTCTTACAGCATGGAAACATGTCCAACTCATCAATGCTGACTGTATTGCCCAGCAAGCTAGTCCCATCTACCTGTGTTTGGCTCACAGCCCTCTAAATCCCTCCTATCCAGATAGCTTTTAAATGTTGCTAATGTGCTCACCTCAACTATTATTTCTGGCAGCTCATTCCAAATATGCACCACCCTTTGCATGAAGAAGCCGCCCCTGATGTGACCCTTTTAAATCTCTCACCTCTGATCTTAAATCTATGCCCTCTAGTTTTTTTCCACCCCTCCCTGGGAAAAAGTGTGCTTTCACCATGTCTATGCATATCACATTTTTATATACCTCCATCAGGTTACCCCTTAATCTCCTACATTCAAGGGAATAAAGACCTAGTCTACACAACTTCTCCCTGTAACTCAGGCCCCCCAAGTCCAGGTAACATCCTGGTAAATCTTTTCTGCACTCTTTCTAGTTAAATAAGATCTCTCCTATAACAGGGTGACCTAAACTGCACAATACTCTAAGTGAGGCCTCACCAACATCTTGTATAACTACAACATAACTTCCCAACTCGTATATTCAATGCCCCAACCAATGAAGGCCAGCATGCCAAATGCCTTCTTCACCAGCCTATCTACCAGAGATGCCGCTTTCAGCAAACTGTGCACTTACATTCCAAGGTCCTGCTGTTCCATAACACTCCCCAGGGTCCCACCATTCACTCTACAAGTCCTTCCCTGATTTGAGCTCCCAAAATGCAATAACTCATTTATCTGGATTGAAGGCTATTTGCCAATCCTCAACCCACAATCCTAGCTGATCAAGATCCCCCTGCAATTTTTGCATAACCTTCTACACTGGCTACACCACCTATTTTAGATATCTTCCCAAAACTTACTAACCATGCCTTGTATATTTACATCCAAATCGTTTATATGGACAAGCGATTTCATTTACAGACAAAGACAAAGGCATATATAGACAAAAGCACCTACCCATGGCACACCACTAGCCACAAGCCTCAAATCCAAGAACTAACCCTGGACCATCACCTTCTGCTTCCTAGCACTGAGCCAGTTGTGAATCCAATCCACTGTCTCCCCCAGATCCCATGCAATCTAACTTTCCAGGCTAGCCTGCCATGAGGGGCCTTGTCAAAGGTCTTGCTGAAGTTCACAGACAACATCCACTGCCCTACCCTCACCTACCCTCCTGGTTACCTCCTCGAAGAACCATAGAACAATACAGCACAATACAGGCCCTTTGGCCCACCATGTTGTGCCACCCTTCAAACCACACCAAAGACTATCTAACCCCTTCCTCCCACATATCCCTCTATCTTAAATTCCTCCATATGCTTATCTAACAATCTCTTGAACTCGTTCAATGTATCAGCCTCCACCACCACCCCAGGCAGCGCATTCCATACACCAACCACCCTCTGGGTGAAAAACCTCCCTCTGACATCACCCTTGAACTTCCCACCCAATACCTTAAAGCCATGTCCTCTTGTTTTGAGCATTGTCGCCCTGGGAAAGAGGTGCTGGCTGTCTACTCTATCCATTCCTCTCAATATCTTGTATAACTCTATCACGTCTCCCCTCATCCTCCTCTTCTCCAATGAGAACAGCCCTAGCTCCTTTAGTTTCTCCTCATAATCCATACTCTCTAATCCAGGCAACATCCTGGTAAATCTCCTCTGCACCCTTTCTAATGCCTCCACATCCTTCCTATAATGAGGTGACCAGAACCAGACACAGTACTCTAAGTGTGGCCTAACCAGAGTTTTGTAAAGCTACATCATCACTTTGCAGCTCTTAAACTCAATCCCCAGATTTATGAAAGCTAACATCCCATAAGCTTTCTTAACTACCCTATCCACCTGCAAGGCAACTTTCAGGGTTCTGTGGATATGAACCCCCAGATCACTCTGCTCCTCTACACTGCCCAGAATCCTGCCATTTACCTCGTACTCTGCCTTGGAGTTAGTCCTTCCAAAGTGTACTACCTCACTTCTCTGGATTGAACTCCATCTGTCACTTGTCAGCCCAGCTCTGCATCCTATCAATATCCCTCTGCAAGCTTCGACAGCCCTCCATCCTATCCACACCACCACCAATCTTTGTGTCATCTGCAAACTTGCTAACCCAGCCTTCCACCCCCTCATCTAAGTCATTAATAAATATCACAAAAAGTTTTATATTTTATGCGGGACACCACTAGTCACAGCCCTCCTATCTGAATGCACTCACTCCACCACAACCCTCTGCTTTCTACAGGCAAGCCAATTTTGAATCCATACGGCCAAGCTTCCCCAGATCCCTTGGCCTCTGATCTTCTGAAGCCTACCATGTGGAACCTTGTCAAACGCCTTTCTAAAATCCATGTTGACCACATCCACTGCACTACCATCAATCTTCCTGGTCACCTCCCCAAAGAACCCTATCAGGCTTGTGAGGCAAGATTTTCCCTTCACAAAGCCATGCTGGCTGTCCCTAATCAGTTCATGTTTCTCCAAATGCTCATAGATCCTCTCTCTTAGAATCCTTTCCAATAGCTTATCCACCACAGACACAAGGCTCACCAGTCTAATTCCCTGGACTATCCCTACTACCTTTTTGAATAAGGGACAATATTCACCACCCTCCAATCCTCCGGTACCATCCCCGTTGACAACGAGGACTCAAAGATCCTAACCAACGGTTCAGCAATCTCCTCCCTCGCCTCACAAAGCAGCCTGGGGAATATTCCATCAGGCCCCAGGGACTTCTGTCCTAATATTTTCCAACTCAAACACATCCTCTCTTAATATCTACATACTCTAGAACATTACCCTCACCTACACTGTTCTCAGCATCATCAAGACCCCTCTCCTTGGTGAATACTGAAGAGAAGTATTCATTGAGAATCTCACCCACTTCCACAGCTTCCAGGCACATCCTCCCACCTGTCTTTAATTGGACCTACCTTTACCCTAGCCATCCTTCTGCTCTTTACGTACGAGAAAAAAGCCTTGGGATTCTCCTTAACCGTACTTGCTAAAGCCTTTTCATGTCCCCTTCTTGCTCTCCTCATCCCTTTTTTAAGTTCCTTCCTTGCTACTCTATATTCCTCACAAGTCCTGTCCGATCCTTGCTGCTTACACCTTATGTATGCTGCCCTCTTCTTCCTAACTAGTTGTTCCATCTCTCTCGTCACCAACAGTTCCTTCACCCTACCATTCCTTCTCTGCCTCACCAGGATAAATTTATCCCTAACATCCTGCAAAAGATCCCTGAACATCGACCACATCTCCATAGTACATTTCCCTTCAAAAATGTCACCCCAATTTACACTCCCAAGTTCTCGCCTTAGTCTCATAATTTGCCTTTCCCCAATTAAATATCTTCCCATCCTCTTTGCTCCTATCCCTGTCCATGACAATTCTAAAGGTTATGGAGCAATGATCACTGTCCCCCAAATGCTCACCCACTGATAGATCTGTCACCTGACTTGGTTCATTACTGAAAACTAGATCTAATATGGCATTCCCTCTAGTCGGCCTGTCAACATACTGTGTCAGGAATCCATCGTGGACACACTTAAACTGCGCCCCGTCTAAACCTTTGGCACTAAGTAGGTGCCAGTCAATATTTGGATAGTTGAAGTCTCCCATTATAATAACCCTTGCATCTCTCCAAAAACTGCCTCCCAATCTGCTCCTCAGTATCCCTACTGCTACCGGGGGGCCTATAGAATACTCCCAGGAGGGTAACTGCCCCTTTCTTATTCCTAACTTCCACCCATATTGACTCTGGAGAGGATCCTTCTACATTTTCTACCCTTTCTGCAGCTGTAACTGTGTCCCTGACCAGTATCGCCACCCGTCCTCTTCTCCCCCCTCCCTATCCCTTTTAAAATACTGAAAACCAGGAATATTCAATATCCATTCCCGCCCCGATGTCAGCCATGTCTCTGTAATAGCCACAATATCATAGTCCCATGTACTTATCCAAGCTCTCAGTTCATCTCCCTTATTCCTGATGCTTCTCGCATTCAAGTAAACTCACTTTAGCCCATCCACCTTAACACTTTTGTAGTCTGTACTCTGCTTCTCCTTCCTCAAAGCCTCTCTACCTGTCAGATCTGACTTTTTCCCCATCCCCTTCTTCCTCTGACCTACTCCTCCGGTTCCCTTCCCCCTCGCAATCTAGTTTAAACCCTCCTGAACCACCCAAGCAAAGGATATTGGCCCCCTCAGGTTCAGGTGTAACCTGTCCTCTCTGTACAGGTCCCACCTTCCCCAGAAGAGATCCCAATGATCCAAAAATCTAAAACCCTCCCTCCTGCACCGACTTCTCAGCCATGCATTTATCTGCCATCTCCTCCTATTCCTACCTTCACTATCGCGTGGCACTGGCAGCAATTCCGGGATCGCTACCCTCGAGGTCCTGTCCTTCAGCCTTCTGCCTAGCTCGCTAAACTCACTTTTCAGAACTCCAAGAGATTTGTCAGACATGACTTTACACGCACAAAGCCGTGCTGACTGTCCTGAATCAGACCCTGTCTCTCCAAATGTTGGTAAATCCTATCCCTCAGAATCCCCTCCAGCAATTTACCCACCACTGATGTCAGACTTACTGGCCTGTAGTTATGTGCCTTGTTTTTGCTACCCTTTTTAAACAATGGTACCACATCAGCCACTCTCCAGTCCTCCAGAACCTCACCTGTGGAGACGGATGAAGCAAAAATCTCTGTAAGGGCCTCCACAAGTTCTTCTGTAGCTTCCCACAAGGTCTGAAAATGTGCCAGGTCAGGCCCTGGGGATTTATCCACCTTAATGCACTTCAAGGCCTACAATACCTCCTCCCTGCTAATTCGTATGTGGTCTAAGACATCACTACTCATTTCCATTGCCTCCACTGTTCTCTCCACAGTAAAAACTGAAGAGAAATATTCATTAAAAAATCTCTTCCATTTCCTTTGGTCCCACACAGACAGCCATGCTGATCTTTTAGGGGACTTCTCTCTCCCTAGCCACCCTTTCATTCTTAATGTACCTATAGTATCTCTTGGGATTTTGCCTCACCTTGCTTGCCAGATCCTTTACATATCCTCTTTTTGCCCTCCTAACTTCTCTCTTCTTAAGTGCACTCTTACACTTCTTAGACTCATTGAAATTCACTAGTTCCCAATTGCTTATGTGCAGTGTATGCCTCTCCCTTTTTCTTAACCAGAGCCTCAATCTCTCTCAACTAGGGTTCCTAAAACCTACCAGCCCTGCCTGTCACTAACAGGAACATGCAGGACCTGACACTTGACATCCACTTTAAAAGCCTCTCAATTGGCAGCTGCTCCTTTCCCTGGTAGTAATCTCACCCAATTAACCTCTGCAAGATCCTGCCTAATGGCTCCAAAGTTTACTCTGCCCCAGTTCAGGATCCTGTGAACCAATCGTATCCTTTTCCATAAGGATTTTGAAACTAATAGAGTTATGGTCACTGGACCCAAAGTGCTTGCTCACCGACACTGCCACCACTTGCCCTACCTCATTCCCCAGGAGGAGTGCCAGTGTCGCACCCTCGCCAGTAGGTCCCTCTATATATTGAGAGAGGAAGCTTTCTTGGGTACAGTTCATAAATTCCACTCAGTCCAAGCCTTTTACAGTATGGTTCACCAAGTCTAGATTAGGGAAATTAAAATCTCCCACTAGTACAACCAGCTGCAATCTCTGCATATCTGCTCCTCCAATTCCCACTGACTATTGGGAGGCGTATAATACAATTCCATCAGAGTGACCATGCCCTTCTTGTTTTTAAGGTCCACCCATATGGCTTCACTGGATGATTCCCCCAATATTGTCCTTTCTAATGACCGGTTATATCCTCTTTCACCAAGAAGACAACTCCCCCTCCTTCCCCTTACCTGCACCTCTCTCACCCCTATAGTATCTATATCCTTCTACATTAAGGCAAGTTCAAAGGAGATGTGTAGGGCAAGTTTTTTCTAAAAAAAACAGAGCAGTAGGTGCCTGGAATGTACTGCCAGGGGTGGTGGTGGAGAAAAATATGATAGAGGAATTTAAAGTGCTCCAAGATAGAACATAGAACACTGCAGCACAGTACAGGCCCTTTGGCCCACAATGTTGTGCCAACATTTTATCCTGCTCTAAGATCTACTGTATCTAACCCTTCCCTCCCACATCGCACCCCCCCCCCATTTTTCTATCATTCATAGGTCTATCAAAGAGTCTCTTAAATGTCTCTTATGTATCTGCATTCCATGCACCTACCACTCTGTAAAAAAAAACTTACCCCTGACATCCCCCTTATACCTTCCTCCAATCACCTTAAAATTATGTCCCCTTATGTTAGCCATTGTCGTCCTGGAAAAAAGTCTGACTGTCCACTCAATCAATGCCTCTTATCGTCTTGTATACCTCTATCAAGTCACCTCTCATCCTCCTCCTCACCAAACAGAAAAGCCCTAGCTCATTCAACCGATCCTCATAAGACATGCTCTCCAATCCAAGCAACATACTGGTAAATCTCCTCTGTACCCTCTCTATAGCTTCCACATCCTTCAGATATAGGCACATGAATACGTACAGAATGGAGGAATATGGAGTTTGTGTAGGCAGATGTGAAAAGTTAGGCATTTAATTAGTTTAGTACAACATCATGGATTGAAGGGCCTTTTCCTGTGCCGTACTGTTCTATGCTGTATAGATAAGACATCAGTGTTTAGCAGTGCTTGCAAGCACAGGAAATTTCTTACAACATTGCTGCACCATCCAGGAACCTCTTGCTTCTGGAGTTACTGACTGCCTGGTCTTTTAATGAAGGCTCTAGCAGGTCTCCTGGCTCCTCCAGTGTCCAGCACCATCCCCTGATGGACACTTCAAAGACCCTTCCTGCATATCATGGGAGCACTCCCTCCTGTGGCAGTCATGGTCTGTACTGCCACGATGTGGCTGCCATGGGAAATGTGGCTTCAAGGCCCTTCTTTGATTCCTACAGCACAATGTGTCGACAGGTGGTCTGAATTTGGTCCAATCCCTTATGAAGTACTACAGCACAGAAACATGGTCTTCAGCCCATCTAGTTCATGCTGACCTGATCTTCTGCCTTGTCCCATCTACCTGCAGCATATCCCTCCAAACTTCTCCCATCCATGTACCTATCCAAACCTCTCTTAAGGCAGCTTGTTCTACACTCACACCACCATCTGAGTGAAAAAGTTCCCCCTCAGATTCCCTTCATATATTTCACCCTAAACCTATGTCCTCTGGTTCTAGTCTCACCCAACCTCAGGGGAAAAAGCCTGTATGCATTCACCCTATCTAATTTTGTACAGCTCTGTAAGATTTCCCCTCATTCTCCTGTGCTCCAGGGAATAAAGTCCTAACCTATTTAACCTTTTCCTTTCACTCAGGTCCCAGCAACATCCTTGTAAATTTTCTCTGCACTTTCAAGCTTGTTGATATCTTTCTTGAAGGCAAGTGACCAGAACTGCACACAGTACTCCAAATTCAGCCTCACCAATGTCTTGTGCAACTTCAATGTAACATCCCAACTCCTGTCCTCAATGCCCTGATTTATGATGGTCAAAGTGCCGAAAGCTCTCTATTACCCTATCTACCTGTGAAGCCACTTTCAAGGAGCTATGGATCTGTATTCCCAGGTCCCTTTGTTCTATCGCATACCTCAGAGCCCTATTCACTGTACAAGTCTTACCCTGGTTTGTCCTCCCAAAGTGCAACATCTCATACTTGTCTTCATTAAATTCCATCTGCCATTTTTCAGCCCATTTTCCCAGCCGGTCAAGATCACACTGCAAGCTTTGATAACCCTCCTCCCTAACCACCATGCCCCCAATCTTGGTGTCATCCGCAAACTTGCTGATCCAGTTTACCATATTATCATCAAAATCATCGATATAGACAATAAAGGACCCAGCACCAATCCCTGCGGCACACCACTAGTCACAGGCCTCCAATCAGAGAGACAACCACCTACCACTCTCTGGTTTCTCCCACTTAGCCAATGTTGAATTCAATTGGCTACCTCATCCTAAATATCAAGCGACTTAACCTTCTGGGACAGCCTCCGATATAGGAATTTGTCAAGGGCCTTGCTAAAATCCATGCAGACAACATCCACCACCTTTACCTCATTGACCTTCTTGGACATCTCCTCTATAAGACTGGTTAGACATGACCTACCACACACAAAGCCATGCTGACTTTCCCTAATTAGGCCCTGTCTATCCCAATACTTGTATATCCTATCCCTTGGAATACTTTCCAATAACTTACCCACAACTTGCAGGTTACATTTTAAGGGTGGGCACCATGCAAACTCTACTGTGTGCTTGCTTCCATCCAATTTTGCAAATTCTTTGGAGGTGAGACGGATTTGCTGCCAAGACCAACTGCAATGCTGTTTTAGTGGACCAAAAACTGGCACAATCAAATTTAAAGGAAATCGTGGGACCATAGTAAACAGATCTTTGCCCTTCATGTGCTTGGTGGAATTAATGCAGAGGTAGATGCTTTGGGACACAGACCACCTGTCTGTCCCCCTAACTATTGAATCATTATTTCACTGAACAAATTCATGTGCCCCACACTGAGATAGAACATAGTACAGCACAGGAACAGGCACTGCAGCCCACGATGTTGTGTCAAACTAATTAAACTTGCAATTACATGCCTAACTAAACTAATCCCTTCTGCTTACAATGCCCATATCAAATCATTCCCTGCACATTCATGTGTCTATCCAAGTGCCTCTTAAAAACCTCTATCATACTTGCCTCCACTACCACCCCTGGCAGCACATCCCAGGCACCCACCACTCTCTGTATATAACAAAAACTTGACACACACACTTTTGAACTCCCCACCCCCCCCACCTTAAATACATGCCCTCTAGTATTAAGCGTTTTGACCTAGGAAAAAGATACCTGCCATCTACTTGTATTGATGCCTCTCAATCTTAGAAACTTTTCAGGTCTCCTCTCAGTCTCTGCCACTCCAGAGAAAATAACCCCAAGTTTGATCCACCTCTCCTTATAGCACATGCCCTCTAATCCAGGCAGCATCCTAGTAAACAACTTCTGCATCCACTCCAAAGCCTCCACATCTTTCCTGTAATGGGGTGACCAGAATTGAATACAATGAGAGAGGCTAGAAATAGGAGGATATTGCAGCTAAATACGTGGCTAAAGAGATGGTGCAGGAGGGAGGGCTTCATGATTCTGGACAATTGGGCTTTATTCCAGGGAAGGTGGGACCTGTTCCGACGGGACGGTTTGCACCTGAACTGGAGGGGGACTAACATACTCGTGGGTAGGTTTGCTAATGCTGCTCTGGGGGGTTTAAACTAGATTTGCAGGGGGAAGGGAACCAGAGTGTTAGAGCAGATAGTGAGGTGGAGGAGGTTAAAGGTCATGCGAGGACTGCATGTATGGACAAAAATCAAAGGTTTGTACGTGATAGAAATGTTCTCAGTGCATCTATTTCAATGCAAGGAGTATTGTAGGCAAGGCAGATGAATTTAGGGCATGGATTGACATGTGGGATTCCGACATTTTTGCTATTAGTGAGACTTGGTTGCATGAGGGGCAGGACTGGCAGCGTAATGTTCCGGGGTTCCGTTGTTTCAGACGTGATAGAGGGGGAGGGATGAAAGGGGGAGGAGTGGCATTACTAGTCAGGGAAAATATCACAGCTGTGCGGAGACAGGACAGCCTGGAGGGCTTGTCTACAGAAGCCACATGGGTGGAGCTGAGGAACAGGAAAGGTATCACCACACTAATATGGTTGTATTATAGACCACCCAATAGTCAGAGAAAATTGGGGGAGCAAATCTGTAGAGAGATGTAAGAAACAGGAAGTTGTAATAGTAGGGGATTTTAACTTTCTACATATTGACTAAGACTCCCACACTGCGAAAGGGCTGGATGGCTTGGAATTTGTCAAATGTGTTCAGGAAAGTTTTCTAAATCAATATATAGAGGTATCAATGAGATAGAATGCAATATTTGATCTCCTATTTGAGAACCAGACAGGTCAGGTGACAGAAGTATGTGTAGGTGAGCATAATGTCATTAGTTTCAAGCTAATTATGGATAAGGATAGGCCTGGTCTGAGTTGAGGTTCTAAATTGGAGAAAAGCTAATTTTGTGGGAATGAGAAAGGATCGAGGAAGAGTGGATTGGGATAAGTTGTTTTCTGGCAAGGATGTGTTCAGTAAGTGGAAGGCCTTCAAAGGCGAAATTTTGAGAGTGCAGTTTGCATGTTCCTGTCAGGATTAAAAGCAAAGTTAACAAGCATAGGGAACCTTGGTTTTCAAGGGATATTGGCGATCTAGTTAAGAAAAAGAGGTGTATAGCAGGTATAGGCAACTAGGAACAAATGAGGTACTTGAAGAGTACAGAAAATGTACGAAAATACTAAAGGAGGAAAATCAGGAAGGTGCAGAAGGCTCTGCAGAGGGTCATCAAGACGGGCCAAAACATCATTGGGGCTCACTTACCAGCGATGGAGGACATCTATCAGGCTTGATGTCAGAGCAGGGCTTTAAACATCATTCGAGAACCAGCTCACCCTGCTCACTACCTTTTTAAATTACTCCCCTCTGGTAGGCGATACAGGACAATACATACACACACTACAAGACTGAAACACAGCTTTTTTCCCCCAAAGCTGTTAAATTGTTGAACATGGACTGACACCTCCTATACATACACATATTATGTCTTCCCCCCTTTATCGGCTGGACTCATCATGGTGTTATTTAATATATTGACATGCTGCTTATTATCATTATTATCATGGTTCATTTGCACAATGCCTTTTTATTTTTTTTATACTTTATATTTGTGTAAGTATGTTTGTTTTATTTTATAGTTATAATTGCTCTTATTAATTTACTGTTTTGGTTTTTATTAGGCAAGGGAGTGCCATCGTAATCTCGTTGTGTTGTTGTTGCAACAGTACAATGACAAATAAAGAATTCTTGAATCTTGAATCAAAAAGACATGAGGTTGCTCTGGCAGATAATGTGAAGGTAAACCCGAAGGGTTTCTACAAGTATATTAAGAGTAAAAGGATAGTAAGGGACAAAATTGGTCGCCTAGAAGATCAGAGTGGTGGGCTATGTGTGGAGCCTCAGGAGATGGGGGAAGATCTGAAACAGTTTTTTTGCATCAGTATTTACTCAGGGAACTGGCATAGTGTATATGGAAGGAAGGGAAACAAGCATATAGAGATTAAAGAGGACAAGGTGCTTGATGCCTTATAGTGAATAAAGGTAAATAAATCCCCCAGGCCTGACATGATATTTCCTCAGACCTTGAGAAAGACTAGTGTAGAACTTGCAGGGGCCCTGGCAGATATATTTAAAATGTCCTTAGCCATGGGTGCGGTGCCAGAGAGCTGCTCATGTTGTTCATTGTTTAAAAAAGGCTCTAAAAGTAAACCAGGTAATTACAGGCCGGTGAGCCTGACATCAGTAGTAGGTAAATTGTTGCAAGGTGTTCTGAGAGATCGGATATACAAGTATTTGGACAGCCAAGGGCTGATTAAGGATAGTCAGCATGGCTTTGTGCGTGGTAGATCATGGTTAACGAATCTTGTAGAGTTTTGAGGAGGTTACCAACAAATTAGATGAAGGAAAGGCTATGGATGTTGTCTATATGGACTTTAGTAAGGCCTTTGACAAGGTTCCACATGGGAGGTTAGTTTAGAAGGTTCAGTCACTAGGTAGACAGAGTGGTAGTGGATGATTGTTTCTCAGACTGGAGGCCTCTGACTAGTGGTGTGCCTCAGGGATCTGTGCTGGGTCTATTGTTGAGTGTTGTCTATATCAATGATCTAGATGATAATATGGTAAATTGGATCAGCAAGTATGCTGAAGACACTAAGATTGGAGGCGTTGTGGACAGCGAGGAAGGCTTTCAAAGCTTGCAGAGGGATCTGGACCAACTGAAAAAGTTGACCAGAAAATGGCAGATGAAATTTAATGCAGACGGAATTTAGTGCAGACAAGTGTGAGGCGTTGCATCTTGGAAGGACAAATCAAGGTAGGACAGACACAGTAAATGGTAGGGATCTGGGAGTTCAGGTACATAATTCCCTGAAAGTGGCGCCACAGGTAGACAGGGTTGTAAAGCAAGCTTTTGGCATCCTGGCATTCATAAATCAAAGTATTGAGTATAGGAGTTGGAATGTTATGGTGAGGTCGTATAAGACATTGGTGAGGCCAAATTTGGCATATTATGCACATTTCTGGTCACCTAACTATAGTAAAGATATCAGTAAGATCGAAAGAGTGCAGAGAAGATTTACTAGAATGTTGCTGGATCTTCAGCTGAGTTGAGTTGCAGGGAAAGATTAAACAGGT
Source organism: Pristis pectinata (assembly GCF_009764475.1). NCBI lineage: Eukaryota > Metazoa > Chordata > Chondrichthyes > Rhinopristiformes > Pristidae > Pristis > Pristis pectinata. The sequence goes on from NC_067420.1 coordinate 11,123,368, forward strand.
TTGGACTTTACTCCTTGGAGCAGAGAAGAATGAGGGGAGATTTGATAGAGGTTTACAAAATTATGAGGGGTAAAGACAGTAAATGCAAGCAGGCTCTTTCCACTTAGATTAGGAGAGATGAGGACATGGCTTTAAGGTGAAGAGGGAAAAGGTTCAGGGGGAACATCTTCACTCAGAGTGGTGGGAGTGTGGAACGAGCTGCTGTCTGACGTGGTAAATGTGGGCTTATTTTCAAGTTTTAAGAATAAATTGGATTGATAAATGGATGGGAGAGTTCTGGAGGGTCATTGACTGGGTGCAGGTCAATGGGACTAGTGGAATAAAGCTTCGGCACAGACTAGAAGGGCCGAATGGCCTGTTTTTTGTGCTGTAGTGTTCTATGGTTCAATGCTCCAGATGCAGTCACACGAGTTTTAGAAAGCTGCAACACAACTTCCTGACTCTTGAACTCAATGCCTCAACTAATAAAGGCAAGCATGCCATATGCCTTCTTTACCACCCTATCAACCTTTGCAGCCACTTTCAGGGAGCTATGGCCTTGGTACTCAGATACTCAGTTAATAATTTAGTTATCCATCTTTACTTGCACAGTCCAAATGCAGCTATCAAAAACCAATCTGCCATTTGAATGAGGTGAATGACTGCTAACAAACCTTCAGTTTTCTTCCCAGATTTCAATTAATTATTAACAGTGTCACTCACAGATTGCAGTGGGAGACCAGACAATTCCTTCACTTTGGAACCTGTACCTAAAAAGGAAGCACAGAAGTTAACATCATGATCACATGTTGCCATAACATTTGTGATCAAAGAATCATACACCACTTCCAGGGCTTTGAATGAATTATCCCAATTAGACCCACTCTTATTGTCCAGAGGAAAGTAAATAATTTCTCCTCCAGAGGTAATCCAACTTACATTGACCATACCACTCATTCAGTGAATTTTAGATTACAAAAGCTTCTGAAAAAAAAATCCACTCCTTTAGAAATCTGGTTAGGCATTTTAAATGAAAGAATATGTTTGATGTGCAAAGGAAAAAGAGGCTATGTGTATCCGTGAGACACTGGGCTGGAACACAATGAGACCCAAATAGAATGAAGAAGTCACTGTGCAATAAATACTGTGGCGAAATTCACTCTGAAGGGAGGCACTGCTGATGGAGGGAGATGCAGTCTGCTTCCCTCGTCTGCTGCTCAAAATTTATCCCTCAATTCAATTTATCCTTCAAAGTGCATTGCTATATTCCATGGTGTTTGGCAACTTGCTGTGTACCAATTAGCTAGTGTATTTTTCATATTTCAAGAACTATTCCACCATAAATGGCATTGTGCTGTCAGCAGTGAAACACTGCCATTAAATGGTTTGGCCAGCATCACTGCAGCCTGTCCCTTGTCTCCTCAATGTAAACACCACCAACATTGCATTTCCTGAATGACACTTGTAGCTTTGTAAACTGATAAACTGGTTTACACAGGCTGTAGAAAGGGGGAAAATCATCTGACATCAGACCAGCTTGCTAGAGACATTTTTAATGACACCCTCATTAACCCAATTTTATTCTCCCCCTTACCAATTCTCCAAGGACGAACAAATGGAATCGATCCCAGACGAGTACTTGATGATGAAAGCTGCTCTGGAAAAGATTTAGGAGCTCTGATCCCAGCAGTGATATTGTTGCTGTTTTCATAAGCTGAAATGGAACTGCAGATAAGGGAACAATGAAATACCCACAGCTCTGCCAATGATCACAATAAGCTTTACTTCAACTGAATATCCATATTTGGAAAGTAGAACTTTGCACACATCCACATGAAGGAGTTACAACACCAAAATGCCTATCAAAACCAGAGCCAAACTTCCCTCTACATCGTCCCATCACACACGCCTAGGGTTAGGCGCAGATTGAGGCTCCCTTACATGGTCCCGTCACACACTCCCAGGACTTGACCTGGATCAACTAAGATGCCTGAAATCATTCTGTCCTCTCTCGTGATAGAACTCTCCTGTTATTATGCAACAGCTGCAGCCATTCCTGTTGACATGTCACCTTTCACTTGCTGACATTCAAGTGGGGTAAAGAGTCACATTCACCCCAACACTGACACTATGTAAAGGGCGTGGCTGAGGTTGTCAGTCCTTCATTCACTTCACGCCTTGAAGATGTATGGGAGGGCTGGGTTGTTCCTGAAAACTGAGTGGGCAGGGTTCCTGGACCTAAATGGGAGGGGGGGTGTGGGTGGTGGAGGAATCAGAGCAGAAGTGATCTTCCTGGTAGGGACCCACTGCGCAGAGGGTCATCCTTTCAAATAGCCCATCATTCCTGGACAGCACTTCCTCCCCCCACCTGCACCAGCTGGGGGGAGACGGGGTCAGACGTCATCCCAATCCCACTCATTGGGAGAGCAGTCTCTGCCGTGTCTTCTGAGACTTCCTCTGTGGTGGAGGTCTCCGAGCCTCCCCACCCCTTGGGGGAAGAAGAGGAGGAGGCACCATTATTAAATCTTTTTTTTAAAATGGGGGGCACTCTGTCCAAGGGGAAACAAAAATATCACTGTGACGCTGTTAGCCGTTCAAGGTAACCAAGACAATAGATGAGGGTAGGGCAGTGGACGTCTATATGGACTTCAGCAAGGCCTTTGATAAGCTCCCACATGAAAGGCTAGTCTGGAAGGTTAGATTGCATGGGATCCAGGGAGAGATAGCTAATGGATACAGAATTGGCTCAATGGGAGGAAGCAGAGGGTGATGGTCAAAGGCTGTTTATTGGACTGGAGACCTGTGATTAGTGATATGCACAGGGCTCAGTGCTGGGACCTTCGTTGTTCATCATTTATATAAACAACTTGGATATCAGTGTACAATGCATGGTTAGTAAGTTTGCAGATGACAGCAAAATAGGTGGCATTGTAGACAGGGATCAAAAATTACAGAGGGATCTTGATCAGCTAAGTAAGTGGGCCAAGGAATGGCAAAAGGTTTTCAATTCAGATAAATGTGAAGTGTTGCATTCTGGAAAAGTCAAATTACGGTAGGATGTTCACGGTGAATGATCAGGGCCCTGGGCAGTGTTGTAGAACTGAGGGACCCAGGAGCACACAGTACATAGTCCCCTGTAAGTGGTGTCACAGGTAGATAAGGTAGTAAAGGCAGCTTTTGGTATGCTGGCATTCATCAGTCAGGGCACTCAGTACAGTGGCATTCATCAGTCAGGGCACTCAGTACAGCAGTTGGGTCTATGTTGCCATTGAACAAGACATCAGTGAGGCTACACTTCGAGTATTGTATAAGTTTTGGACACACTGCTACAGGAAAGACATCATTAAACTGGAAAAAGTGCAAAGAAAATTTACGAGAATGTTGCCTGGACTCAAGAGCCCGAGTTACAGGGAGAAATTGGGCAGGCTAGGACTTTATTCTTTGAAGCATAGGAGGCTGAGGGGTGATCTTACAGAGATGTACAAAATCATGAAGGGCATAGATAAGGTGAACATACAGTCTTTTTCCCAGGGAAAGGGAATCAAAACCTAGAGGGCATAGGGATTAGGTGAGAAGGGAAAGATTTAATAAGGACCTGTGGGGCAACTTCAGTCAGAGTGGTGCATTTCTGGAATGAGCTGCCAGAGAAAATAGTTGAGACAGGTACATTGACAACATTTAAGACTTTTGGACAGGAGCATGGATAGGAAAGGTTGAGGGGAATATGGGCCAAATTGGGCAAATGGGACTAGCTTAGATGGACTTCATAGATGGCATGGATGAGCTTGGCTGACGGGCCTGTTTCCGTGCTGCATGACACCAACGCCCCCCCACCCAAAGCACTCCTGTGGAGCAGAGTGAAGGTGCCCTCTGGTTGGGGACCCTCTCAGAGCTGTCTCTGGGCTTGGTGTCCTGGGTGAGGAAGGGAGGGGCTGTCCATCTGTCCTGTCTCCAGTTGCTATGGAGAGGCCAAATGCCAATTGAAAGAACAACATTTCATATTTGAAATGTTGCTAGCTTACAACCCAAATGGTATGAACACTGAATTTTCCAATTTCAGGACATGGGAAGAACATGTTCTCCTCCCACACACACCCACCTGTCCACCTAGGTTTTTCTCCCTTTGTTCATCTTTCCCAAACCCTCTCCAACCTGCTTCTGTTTGCCCATCTCCTCCTCATCTGGTTCTTTCTATACCCAAGCAGACCATCTCACCCCCTTTCGTACTGCAGTTTTTCCTCTTCCTCCTCAGTCCTGGCGCAGAGTCACAATCCTAAACCTTTTGCCTCCACAGATGCTGCTTGACACACTGATTCCTCACAGCATTGTTTTGTTCCCTCACTACTTCTAGTGAAATAATTTCTTGTTCCGAATTATCTTCATAATACTTCCAGGAATTAACTTAAATTTAAGCTTCACAGTTTTGAGTCTTCTAAAGGGAAAGAGCTCCTTACTGCTCACCCTAGCAATTACATCTGTTATAATTACAAAGACCACACTTAAATCTCCCCTCAGCTTCCCCTGTTCCAAAGGACAAAGCCCCAGTTTACAGTCTCTCCTCATAAATACAACTCTGGCCCTGGTAACATCCTTAGGAATCCCTTCTGCTGTCACATCTTTCCCCACAGTGTCATAACCAGACCTGGCCCCAATAATCCATCTGGGACCTCACTAGTGTTTCATCCAGATACAGCGCAACCTCCCTGGTCTTGTACTATGCCTCAGCCAGTAAAGGCCAGGATTCCGTCCACCTTCTGAACCACCTTAATGACCTGCCTAAGGAACTTCAGCATGTCTCCGTTGACCCTCAACAATTCTTTACAGATGCACCATAAAAAGCATCCAATCCAAATGGATCACGGCTTGGTATGGCAACTGCTCTAACCCAGACCACAAGAAACTGCAGAGTTCAGCCCATCACAAAAACCAGCCTCCCCTCCAGGGACCGTCTATACTTCACTGCCTTGGTAAAGCGGCCAACATAATCAAAGACCCCACCCACCCCAGACATTCTTCTTCCCCCTCCCATCGTGCAGACAATACAAATCCCTAAAAGTACATACCACCAGGCTCAAGGACAGCTTCTATCCCGCTGTTATAAGACTATCGAATGATACCCTAATATGATAAGATGGAGTCTTGACCTTAATCTCCCTTGTTATGGTCTTGCGCCTTATTGTCTGCCTGCAATATCTCTGCAACTGTAACTCTATATTCTGCATTCTGTTATTGCTTTTCCCCTTGTACTATCTCAGTGTACTGATATGATGAAATGATCTCTATGGATGGCATGTGAAACAAAGTTTTTCCACTGGACCTTGATATATGTGACAATAATAAACCAATTTACCGATTTTACCAATTTACCCTGCTTTTTATTTTACTTTTTTTTCACAGCGTGGTAACAGGCCCTTCCAGCCCAACAAGTCCACGCCGCCTATTTTAAACCCAAATTACCCTACCCGTACGTCTTTGGAATGTGGGAGGAAACCGGAGCACCTGGAGGAAACCCACACAGACATGGGAGAACATACAAATTCCTTACAGACAGTGACTTTCTTCAGGGCTCTGTGGTCATGCACTCCAAGATCCTCTACACTTCTTGGTATGCCACCAGTTATCCTGTACTCCCTCACCTGGTTTGTCCTGCAGTGTCTTCCTCACCTACCTCCTCCCAGTGGTAGTAGAGTAGCTCCCTGAATCACTGTGTATCCATCCATCCAGAGGATATTAATTGCACTCTAGAACATCTTCAATAAAAATGCAGCAAGCAGCACCAGTCACCATAAAATTCCTTCATCAACCTCACTCAAGACCTCAGCCGGGAGTGATGGTAGAGGACCCTCCTCAAATTTGGCTGCCCACAGACACTCCTCTCCACCTTACATGTGCTCCACAAGAGAAGGCAAGTCATGCTACTAACCAATGGATCTACAACACAATTATTCCAGGTGAAGACCGGTTTCAAACAAGGGTGCCCCAACTCTTTCTTCAAATCTTTCTCACTGCAATGCACAGCATTCCGGAGATAGCACAACTCCTTGACCTTTAGCATAGCCATGGACAAGGATAGGAGTAAACAATATAGGGAAGATTTTAATTAGGGGAGGCCTAATTGCAACTGTAATAGGCAGGAATTTAGGAGCGTAAATTGGGAAGATATTCTCAAGAAAGTGCACAGAAGAAATATGGAGGCTGTTCAGGGAACACTTGCACGGGGTTCAGGATCGGTGTGTCCCACTGAGACAGGGAAAGGATGGTAGGGTAAAGGAACACAGTTGACAAGAGGTAAAATATTTAGTCAAGAGGAAGCAGGAAGCATACATAAGATTTACGAAGCAAAAATCAGGCAGGGCTCTTGTGAATTATAAGGTAGCCAGGAAGGAGCTTAAGAAGGGACTTAGAGCTAGAAAGGGACGTGAGAAGGCCTTGGCAAGTAGAATTAAGGAAAACTCTAAAGGCATTCTAGAGGTACATGAAGAACAGGAGGATAACTAGAGTGAGGGTAGGACCACTCAGGGATAAAGGGAAAAATGTGCCTGGAGGCAGAGGAGGTCATTAATGAATATTTTGCTTCAGTGTTCACTAGAGAGAGGACTTTGAAAAAATGCGATGTCAGCGTAGAACATGCTAATATGCTGGAACCTGTTGAGGTTCAGAAAGAGGCACTATTAGAGCTCCTGAAAAATATGAGCATAGATGAGTCCCCAGGGCCAGACAGGATATATCGCAGAAGCAATATACATCTACAAGAACCATAGAACCATACAGCACAAAACAGGCCCTTCGGCCCACCATGTTGTGCCGTCCATCAAACCACCCTCACACTACCTAACCCCTTCCTTCCGCATATCCCCCCATCCCACACTCCTCCATATGCCTATCCAACAAGCTCTTGAACCTGTCCAATGTATCTGCCTCCACCACCACCCCAGGCTGTGCATTCCACGCACCAACCACTCTCTGGGTGAAAAACCTCCCCCTGACATCTCCCCTGAACCTCCCACCCATAACCTTAAAGCCATGCCCTCTCATCTTGAGCATTGGTGCCCTAGGAAGAAGGCGCTGACTGTCTACTCTATCTATTCCTCTCAATATTTTATATATCTCTATCATGTCTCCTCTCATTCCAGTGAATAAAGCCCTAGCACCTTAAGCCTCTCCTCATATTCAATACTCTCTAATCCAGGCAGCATCCTGGTAAATCTCCTCTGCACCCTCTCCAATGCCTCCACATCCTTCCTATAATGAGGCGACCAGAACCGAACACAGTATTCTAAGTGTGGCCTAACTAGAGTTTTGTAAAGCTGCATCATCACCTCGCGGCTCTTAAACTCAATCCCGTGACTTATGAAAGCCAACATCCCATTGGCCGCCTTAACTGCTCTTTCCACCTGTGAGGCAATTTTCAATGAACTGTGAATATGAACCCCCAGATCCCTCTGCTCCTCCACACTGCCATTTACCCAGTACTCTGCCCTGGAGTTTGTCCTTCCAAAATGTACCACCTCACACTTCTCTGGATTGAACTCCATCTGCCACTTGTCAGCCCAGCTCTGCGTCCTATCAATATCCCTCTGTAAGCTCCGACAGCCCTCCACACTATCCACAACACCGCCTATCTTAGTGTCGTCTGCAAACTTACTAACCCAGCCCTCCACCCCCTCATCTAAGTCATCTATAAATATCACAAAAAGTAGAGGTCCCAGAACCGATCCCTGTGGGACACCACTAGTCACTGCCTCCCAATCCGAGGGCACTCCTTCCACCACAACCCTCTGCTTTCTACATGCAAGCCGATTCCTAATCCACACAGCCAAGCTTCCTTGGATCCCTTGGCCTCTGACCTTCTGAAGAAGCCTACCATGAGGAACCTTATCAAACGCCTTACTAAAATCCATGTACACCACATCCACCGCACTGCCCTCATCAATCTTCCTGGTCACCTCCTCAAAGGACTCTATCAGGCTTGTGAGGCAAGATCTTCCCTTCACAAAGCCATGCTGGCTGTCCCTAATCAGTCCATGATTCTCTAGGTGTTCATAAATCCTATCCCTTAGAATCCTTTCTAACAGCTTACCCGCCACAGACGTGAGACTCACTGGTCTATAATTCCTTGGCCTATCCCTATTACCTGTTTTCGAACAAGGGGACAACATTCACAACCCTCCAATCCTCTGACACCATCCCCGTGGACAACAAGGACTCAAAGATCCTTACCTGCGGTTCAACAATCTCCTCCCTAGCCTCTCGAAGCAGCCTGGGGAAAATCCCGTCAGGCCCCGGAGATTTATCTGTCTTAATATTATGTAACAACTTCAACACATCCTCTCTCTTGATATCTACAACCTCGAGAACATTACCCCTACCAGCACACCCTTCCGCGTCATCAAGACCCCTCTCCCTGGTGAATACCGAAGAGAAGTACTCATTGAGAACTTCTCCCACTTCCGCCGCCTCCAGGCAAATTCTCCCACCTTTGTCCCATCTATTTACCTATCCATTTAAATGTTGTTATTATACTATATCTGCCTCAACCACTTCCTCTGGCAGCTCATTCCACATATTGACCACCCTCTGGGTGAAAAAGTTGTCCCTCAGGTTCCTATTAAATCTCTCCTCTTTATGCCTCTAGTCAATGTGCATTGAGTCTACCTCTGCCCCTGATTATTTTGTATAGTTCCATAAGATCACCCCTCATTATCCTATGTTCCACTGAAAGAAGTCTCAACCTGCTCAACCTCTTGCCATAACTCAGTCCCTCAAGCCCCAGCAACATCCTCACAAATCTCCTCTGCACTCTTTCCAGCTTAATGGCATCTTTCCTATAGTAGGGTGAAGAAAACTGAACACAATAATCTAAATATTGTGTCACCAACTTCTTGTCCAACTGCAACATAATGCCCTGACTGAAGGCCAGCATGCCAAAAACCTTCTTCGCCACCCTCTCTACCTGCGACACTGCTTTCAGTGAACCATGTGCTTGAAGATCAAGACCTCAGACCTGGTACAAAACTCATGGTCCACTGGGCAGTGGTGATCCCTGCCCTTTTGCTTGCTTCTGAGATCTGAACCACCTTCAAGTATCTCAACGCACTGGAGATCCCACCAATGCTGTCTCTGCAAAACCCTCCAAACCCACTGGAAGGGCAAGTGTACCAACATCAGTGTCCTCTCCCAGACCAAAGTCCCCAGCGTTGAGGCCCTGGTCAACTCCAATGGATAAGCTCATCATTTACATACCCTATACCAGACTCCTGAAACAGTCACTATGCTCAGAGCTCTCCTGGGAAAAGATCACCAGGTGGGCAGAGGAAGATTCCGGGATGTGCTCAAAGCCTCCTTGAAGAAATGCAACATCACTGACTCCTGAAATCCCTGGCCCATGACTGCTCAAAGTAGAGAAGGAGCATTCAGGATGGGATTAAGAACCTTGAGGCAGTGTCAGGAGCGCACAGAGACCCTGTGGAAACTATCCACCTTCTGCCCCTCTCATGGAAGAATTTGCAGTTCCAAAATTGGCTTCACCATTCACCCCAAAATCCACAAAACTGGCATGCAAATGTCATCTCTAATCCCAGGAACTGGCTATGAAGAACATTCATTCCAATCCTTTAACCAGCTGACACACGTGGCCATTCCCATCTCTCACAGGACCTATTCTTTTTTATTTCCTATCACTTGTTCACAAAATAGCTTTAGAATTTCCTCAACCTTAAGTGCCTACATTATTCCATTTAACACCCCCCCACCCCCGAACTTCCTAATTTCCTTTTTAAATTCACTTGCAATGTCTGTACTCCTCTGGGTTGCGTTGGGCTCTTGCAGTTGCCATAGGCTTCCTTTTTTTGCCTCATCCCACTCTGAATATCCCTCAACAGGTGATAGAAAAGGCATGCAAAAAGGGTAATGTTACGGTAGGGATGGGGGATTTCAATATGCAGGTAGATTGGGAAAATCAGGTTGGTACTAAATCTTAAGAGAAAGAATTTGTAGAATACCTACAAGATGGCTTTTTAGAGCACCTTGTGATCAAGCCCACTAAGGAAAAGGCAAGTCAGGATTTGGCGTTGTGCAATGAACCAGATTTGATTAAAGAGCTTAAGTTAAAGGAATCCTTAGAAGGCAGTGATCCTAATATGATTGAATTTACCCTGCAGTTTGATAGGGAGATGCTAAAATCTGATGTATTGGTATTAAAGTTCAGTAAAGGTAACTACTGAGGCACTAGAGAGGAGTTGGCCAAAGTTGAATGGAAGGGGACCCTAGAAGGGATGATGATAGAGAAACTCCTGCCATTACTGCTCTAAGTAATTCGGAAGACACAGGATCAGTTCATCCCAAAGAAGCAGCAGCATTCTAAAGGGAGGATGAGGCAACCGTGGTTGACAAGGGAATTCAAAGACAGAATAAAAGCAAAAGAGAATGCATATAATATTGCAAAAATTAGTGGGAATCTAGAGGATTGGGAAACTTTTAAAAATCAACAGGAGGCAACTAAAAAACAGTTAGGGGAGAAAAGGTGAAAATATGAAGATAAGCTAGCCAATAATATAAAAGAGGATACCAAAAGTTTTTCCAGATATATAAAGAGTAAAAGAGAGGCAAGAATGGACATCAGACCACTGGAAAATGACACTGGAGAGATGGTAATGGAGAACAAAGAAACAGCAGATGAACAAATACAACTGGATAACTATTTTGCATCAGTCTTCGCTGTGGAAGACACCAGCTACATGCCAAATGTTGGAGAGGGTCAGGGGGCAGAAGTGAGCGTCGTCACTATTAGCAAGGAGAAGGTGCTTAGGGTGCTGAAAGGTCTGAAGGCAGATTAGTTACCTGGACTGGATGGACAATACCCCAGAGTTCTGAAAGAGGTGGCTGAAGAGATTGTGGAGGCATTAGTCGTGATCTTTCAAGAATCACTAGATTCCTGAATCTCTTGATTCTTGAAAAGTCACAAATGTCACTCCACTCTAAGAAGGGAGAAAGGCAAAAGACAGGAAATGATAGGCCTGTTAGCCTGACTTCAGTGGTTGGCAAGATATTAGAGTTCATTATAAAGGATGAGATTTTGGGGTCCTTGGAAGCACATGACAAAATAGGCAGCAATGATTTCCCGAAGGTGAAATCTCCCCTGGCAAATCGGTTAGAGTTCTTTGAGAAAGTAACAGGCAGGGTAGACAAAGGAGAGTCAGTGAATGTTGTTTACCTGGATTTCCAGAAGGCCTTTGACAAGGTCGCACACAAGAGGCTGCTAAACAAGATTGGAGCCCATGGTATTAAAGTTACTGGCATGGATAGTCAATTGGCTGTCTGGCAGAAGGCAAAAAGTGGGAATAAAAGGGGCCTTTTCTGGTTGGCTGCTGGTGACTGGTCATGTTCCACAGGGGTCGGAGTTGGGTCCTCTACTTTTCACCTTATGTTAATGATCTGGATGACGGAATTAATGGCTTTGTAGCCAAGTTTGCAGATAATACAAAGAAAGGTGGAGGGGCAGGTAACGTTGAGGAAGCAGGGAGTCTGCAGAAGGATTGGACCGGTCGGGAGAGAGGGCAAAGAAGTGGCAGATGAAATACAGCATAGGGAAATGTATGATCATACACTTTGGTAGAAGGAATAAAGGCGTAGAACATCTTCTAAACAGGGAGCAAGTTCAGAAATCAGAGGTGCAAAGGGACTTGGGAGTCCTAGTGCAGAATTCCTGAGAGGTTAACTTGCAGGTTGAGTTGATAGTAAGGAAGGCAAATGCAATGTTAGCATTCATTTCAAAAGGACTAGAATATAAAAGCAAGGATGTAATACTGATGCTTTATAAAGGCATTGGTCAGACCACATTTGGAGTACTGTGAGCAGTTTTGGGCCCCATATCCAAGGAAGGATGTGCTGGCATTGGAGAGGGTCCCCGTGGAGGTTTACCAGATCCCAGGAATGTAAGGGTTAATGTATGAGGAGCATTTGATGGCTCTGTACTCACTGAAGTTTAGAAGGATGGGGTGGGAATCTTATTGAAACCTACCAAGTATTGAAAGGCTTGGATAGGGTGGAAGTAGAGATGACACTTCCAGTAGTGGGAGAGTCTAGGACCATAGGGCACAGCCTCAGAATAGAAGGACATCCCTTTAGTACAGAAATGAGGAGGAATTTCTTTAGCCAGAGGGTGGTGAATCTGTGGAATTCATTATCACAGATGGCTGTGGAGGCCAAGTCATTAGGTATATTTAAAGCAGAGGTTGATAGGTTCTTGATTAGTAAGGGTATCAAAGATTACGTGAAGAAAGCAGGAGAATAGGGTTGAAAGGAAAAATATATCACCCATGATCGAACAGCACAGCAGACTTGAAGGGCCTAATTCTGCTCCTATGTCTTATGGACAGCCATCGAGATCTAGGTTTGGGAGAACCTATTAATTTACAACATATTTGGTCTGAACCTTCACTGTTTCCACCACAGATGTCCGGCTGCTCCAACACTGATTGATCCTCATCCCTGGTTCCAGTCCATCATCTCAGCCCAGTGAAAGTGACCTTGCCCCAACCTACAACTCTCACTCCCGGTACACCTCCAGACTCTTCCATAGCTCTGCTCCATCTAATTGAACTCTGACCTCTGCCTCTCACATCTTCCACTGTCGTCCTTCTCACTTGTCCAGGTTATTCTCAAAACCAAGTCCCCTCCCACTCCCTTCTCATGAGACCCATTTAAGATGTTCCCCAGGATGTAAGTTTTACTCCCACTGTCCCCTTTACTGCCGTCCCAGCTAATGTTACAAAAATAACATAACAGGGATTGTACTTCACAAAAAACCTTTCGACACTTTTTTTTTTAAGTACCAATCAAATTTTTCTGCTTCCCAACACTCCTCTTCCCCTCCAACCATCCAAGAGGACTTTTAATCTGGGTAATATTGTCAGCATCAATTTATACTGAATATGATTAAGACTGAAAAACTTGTTTTTAATGGTGCATTGCTGTCAAGCTTGTTTTTTTAAAAACAATAGCTACCTTTCTTTGATGCAGTTTCTGTTCAGGTTGGTGTAGCCATAGATGAATGTGCCAGAAGATTCATCTTCATCTTCAGAAGATCAGTTACAAGGGTAAAATAAACAGCAAAAAGGTGAGCAGGAAAATACAAAGCTTAAATATCATTGCTGCAAGATCAAGTGTACTATGAATAATGGTGATATTGATCAGCACACATAGGGAAATACAAATATACGAATCAGGAGTAGGAGGCTGCTACTTGGCCCTGAGCCTGCTCTACCATTTTATAAGATCAACTGCATTCCCACCAACCCCCAGTAACCCTTCACCTGCCTTAAGAATCAATCTCCCTCTACCTTAAAAATATAGAGACACTGCTTCCACCATCCCTTGAGGAAGAGAGTTCCAAAAACTCACAACACTCCATGAGAGAAAAACAAAAATCACGTCTGTCTTAAACCCCTGACCCCTTATTTATAAACAGTGAGCCCTCGTTCTAGATTCCCCCACAAGAGAAAACATCCTCTCCACATATACCCTGTTGAGAACCCTCAGGACCTGGGATCTTTCAGTCAAGTCCCCTCTCATTCTTCTAAACTCCAGCAGTTACAAGCACATCCTGTCCAACCTCTCCTCACAAGACAACCCACCCATTTCTGCTATCACAAAGAGGTACAGCAGGGAAACAGAGCCTTCAGCCCACCAAGTCCATGCCAACCATCCATTTACACTAACCCTTTGTTCAACCTACTACCATTTAGATAACATGCTTCTTTTTTGGCCAAAAAGGACAATTCCATATTTTCCCCACATTACACTCCATTTGACAGATTTTTCAATTCACTTAACCTATCTATATCCCTTTGAAGCCTCCCATGCCTTCTTCCCAACTCACTTTCCTTCTTGACTTTCAATCACTATAAAGATTATAAGCATTTCCACAGGAGGATGGAGGTTCCTTGCATCACAGGGCATTCCTTGCAATCCCTGCAATAGGTAGAAACTGCAAGACATCTGATATGCAGGAACTTCCTCCAGCTGCATGAATTCAAGGGACTGAAACTCACATCTGAAGTGGGGTAGAGGCAGAAAAATTTATCACCACATTTATTTATTCTGCCAAAATGTTCCACTTCACACGTCTCTGTATAAAATTCCATCTGCCACTTTTCTGCCCCTTTTGCCAGCCTAGCTATCTTGTAACAGTTACTATCCTCCTCACAGTTCACTGTACTTCCAACCTTTGGGTTGTGACCAGATTAGCACCCATGTCTAGGTCATGAATATACATGAAAAGCAGCAGTCCCAGCACTAACCCCTGGGGACACCACTGCCCACCATCCCCCAGCCTGGAAAATAACCTTTTACCCCTCCTCTCTGCCTGCTGCCTTTAATCCAAGTTCCCCTCCTTGCTGCTATTGAGCCTTTAATTCCACAGACGTCAATTCTGTTGACCAATCTGGGACTTCTTAATGTTTCCCTATTATTTGTAAAATCTTCCCCACATCTGAAGTTGAACAGACTGCCCTGTGTCTGCCCGGCATTTTGTTTTGAACAAGGGTGTTACATCACCCATCCTCCAGTCCTTTGATCATGCCCTGTATCCTGGGACAATTAGAAGATCACGACAAGTCCTTCTGCAACCTGTCCTAGGGCCCTCAGCAACCAGGAATACATCCCATCTAGACCAGGGGGCTAGTTTATTTTAAATATCATCAGCTTTTCCAGCCAACCTCCTATCAATTTTCACTCACCATTCTGTCAACCACCACCCTTCCACTGAGATTTCACTAGTACTCTCTTCCTCAATAAGAGTTACACCAATTTCACCTCCCTCCCCTGTTTATTCAATCAAAAGACAGAAGTGGGTGATGGTGAGAAAAGGAGAAAACAGAAATAAATTGAGCAAAGGAAAAATCAAAGTATACTCAGCACCAACCTTTCTCCCAGTCTTCCTCAGGGGCAGGACACTGCCATGTACTTTGAGGGATGTCACAAGGCTTTCTTTGGGCACTGCAAACTGAAATGGGAAAACAACAACCACAACTTACAAACTTCAATCTGGCAATTTCAGAACAAAGTACCCTAATACAGAAACACCCCAATCTTCGCAACTGCTCACATAATCAGAACCCACCAGACAGCAATTTGGCCCAGAGGGGCTTTAAACAGAAAGTGCCCCAATCTCAGCATCCCAAATAGCATGCAACCCAAACACCAAGCACACCCAACGTGACCCATTCACAGCAAGCACCCTAGTCTGTATCCCAGAGAGCCTTCTGATTTCTGTGCCTCTGCAACCACAGCCTAATTTGCAAACTACAATATAGAATTATCTGACTAAATTTTAATGCTTGCACCTGAAAAGAGATTGCAGATGCAGGAATCTGGAGCAATAAACAAACTGCTGGAGGAACTCAGCAGTTGAGCAACATCATGAGTGATGGTCAATGTTTCAGGTCATAAACCTGTATTGCATTCTGATCATTGCTCTGCCTCCACAGATGCTGCCTGACCCACCAAGTTCCTCCAACAATAGTTGTAATTTTAATTGCAAAATCTGTACTTAAACTTCCCTTCCCCTTATGTACAATGGCATCACTCTTCTTACCAAACTCTTCCTCAATGACCTTCTTGTCCACACAATTGGTGATATGATGCTTCATTTCCGCTTTTGGAATACGGTGTCTTGCATTAAAAGGACAGGACTCTAAATTCCGAGCTATGTCAGGGAAATTCTTATAAAGTCAGAGTAAAAATTTAAAAAATTATTTGGAGACCATTTAACTAGATGTAAAACACAGCATACATACACTCCCTGCCTATAAACCTTTTGGGTCAATATCCTGTCTGTATTTAAGATTATAAATTATTTTGGTAATGCCAGATTGAAGTCCTGATCAAATAGTAAATACTAAAGGTAGCGCAAACTTGTTTGCTATCAAACATCACTAACCACTGTACAGGAATATAACACATAGTTCAACACTGACAAAGGTCCAAAAGCTTGGTCAAAAGAGATAAGTTTGAGGAGGAAACAAGTACATGATGGATTAATCAAATTGATCTATGCAGCCAATTCCCTCAATAATTTGGTTTGCCAAACTTCAGAATCTGACAGAAAAGCACTGCGACACAAGACACCTAGATATTTCACAAAATGGTTTGGGAAAAAAAATACCAGAGTGCAAATTTTAAGTTTAACTTCAAATTAAGAGTACAGTTCAAATATACACATGTACAGAATGTGAATAAAAATAACATACTAATTTATGCATTTGAGTTACTGAAGCTCTGTAGATGTCAGAGAGCAGGTTAGTTATCCAGAGGTCAAACCAAAACTTAGTTCAAAAATTCTCACTTGGTTCTGCAAACCACTCTGCATCAGCTGTTGTCCGGTCACCCAAACAAGATCTTCCTTCTCGTTACAAATGTAGCTCAAGTAGAAGAACATAAACGGGTTAGTAATACTAATCGCTTCTTAAAGATCAACTGATATGGAAAATTTATCCCAAATGGACTCAAGTTTTATTCTCAAATTTGCAAAGCAATTTATAAATGAGATCGCAACAAGAGCAGCAATTTATCTTCTTCGACAGTCCCTCAGGTTTGACAATACCTTACCTCCACTGAACTTTTAGAACGGGCTCTTTGACCCACCATGTCCACAACAACCATCAAGTATCCATCTACATCAATCCCATTTACCAGTACTAGGTCTGTAGACTTCTACACCAAGGTGACTCAAGTGTTTGTCTACATTCTAACCATCCACTGGGTGAAAAAATCCTCAGATTCCCTCTATACCTCTTACTCCAAACCTATTCCCTATGGTTTTAGACACTTTCTAATGGAGAAAAGTTTCCTATGATCTACCCTATTTATGTACCTCATCATTATTTAAACCTCTGTCACCTTCCCCCCTCAGCCTCTTCTGTTGAAGGAAAACAAATGCAACCCATCTTCTCACAACTGAAACACTCCATCCCATACAACATCCTGGTGAATCCCATTATCTCTAACCTTTTGTACCAGTCTTCCATGTGGGACCTCGTCAAAGGCCTGACCGAAGGTCATGGAAACCATATCAACACACTGCACTCATCAACATTTTGTTGCATCATCAAAAAATCCAATCAAGTTAGTCAGGCAGAATATCCTCCTAACAAAGCCTGCAGATTATCTTTGATTAACCCCTGCCTTTCCATGGGTAGATTAACCCTCAGATTTTTCTTCCAGTAGCTTCCCTACTACTGATTTCAAACTCCCCCACCTGGCTTATTCCTGCTGCCCTTCTTGAATAAAAGTACAGAATTGCTCTTCTCCAGTCATCTGGCACCTCATTTGTGGCTAATGAAGATTTAAAAATGTGTCAGGGTCCCAGCAATCTCCTCCCTTGCCTTCCATAGCAGCCTGGGATATCTCTCATCAGCATGACTCAGGAGGCATGGACTCAATGTGAACCATGGACTATTCCGTAGATGGGGCAGGAGGTGCCTGGTGGTGCACTCCTCCTGATATTTATACAGGGCTTCTGTGCAATTGCATGCATCTTGAGATTCTCAATGTCAAATGTTCTTCCCTACTTCGAGAGCCATGGTCCAATGATTCCAGATATTAATGACATTGAGCACATAGTCAGAGTCATACAGCACAGGAACGGGCACTTCAGCCCGTGCCGACCAAGATTCCCATATATGCAAGTCCCATTTTCCTGCATTTTGGCCCATGTCTTCTTAACCTTTCCTATCCATGTCCCTGTCCAAGTACCTTTTAAATGTTGTTAATGTCTCAAGCATTCCCTCTGGCACTTCATTCCATCTACTGACCACCCTTCCAGTGAAAATGTTGCCCCTCAGAGTAAATCTCTCCCCTCTCACTTTAAACCCATGCTCTCTAGTTCTAGATTCCCTAACCCTGAGAAAAAGACCATGTGCATTGACCCTATCCATGCCCCTCATGATTTTATACGTTTCTATAAGATCATCCCTTATTCTATGCTCCAACAAAAACAGTCCCAACCTGCTCAAACTCTCCATAACTCAGTCTCTCAAGTCCTGGCAACATTCTTGTAACGCTCCTCTGCATTCTTTCCAGCTTAGTAGCATATTTCCTAAACTGAACACAATATTCCAACTTTTGGATTCTAACTTTTTAACCCTTCTCACTTTTTTCTCAGTTAGACAGTAGAATTGTGGAATAAATTTCAACTAGGCTCAGCTTGTCTTGAGGTTGTACTGGATAAATTCCTTTGAGGATGGGCACATGGGACTGCTAATTGATGATGTAAAGCTGGAAAGGGTTCCTCAGCCTTCTCACCAATTCCCAGGGCTCTCCAAAGCACGATACCATGGGCAACCAATTGAAATACTCCACTCCCACATAAATCAGAGACCAAAATGCTCAGCCAATCTCATTTTTGGAGCCGTCCAACAGCAAAGGATCAGAGCATGACCCAGAAAATACAGATCACTTCAGGCAAACATCAATGACAAAATTCGCCACCGCTATCTCTGCGCCACCAGGTTCTTTGGTTGATCAAGAAATAGGTAGTTTGAAGATCAAGACCTCAAACCCACTCAGTCTACTGGGCAACTGCGATCCCTGACCTCCTGTACTCTTCCGAGACCTGGTCCAACGACAGCAGGCAAATCAATGCATAGAAGAGATGCCACCAAAACTGTCTTTGAAAACCCTTCAAATTCACAGGAAGGACAAATGAACTATGTCAGCATCCTTGCCCGGGCCAACGTCCAACACAGAGGCCCTAGTTATTCTCCGTTGACTCCAAACGACAGGCCATGTCACTTACACAGCCGATACCACACTCCTGAAAAAGACAATGAGCTATTGTGGGAAGAGATCACCAGGTGTACAGAGGAAATGATTCAAGGACATCCTCAAAGCCTCCTTGAAGAAATGCATGAAATACCGACTTGTGGGGATCTCTGACCCACAACTGCTCAAAGTGGAGAAGGAGCATTCAGGATGGGATTGAGAGCCTTGAGTCCATACACAGATCTCTGTGTGCTCCTGATGCAAGTGGTGGAAGGAGTGCACCACCTCACAAACCACACACCTATCCATCTCATCCGCCATCTCAGAACACAAAGAACTGGAGTGGAAGCATTATCCTCAATCCCAAGGGGCTACTTAAAGGAATGGTTAACAATATTTTCAAAAAATGGCAAAGTTTTTGTGATTTTATAATCCATATTCTCTGCTCATCTTCTTCCACAGAATGAAATTACACTGGAGCACATTTGGCCCATTTTGTCTGTGCTGGCTCTTTGAAAACCAACTCAACAACCCTCCAAGATCTCTCTACTCTTACACTCTGTCCTCATGATCATCCTACGTTTGCTTCACTCCACGTAGCCACGTCACAAGTTGCCTGGACCCTTAATTCTGGAATTCCCTC
The DNA here is from genome assembly GCF_009764475.1 of Pristis pectinata. Classification (NCBI taxonomy): domain Eukaryota; kingdom Metazoa; phylum Chordata; class Chondrichthyes; order Rhinopristiformes; family Pristidae; genus Pristis; species Pristis pectinata. Next base: position 11,142,752 of record NC_067420.1, read on the forward strand.
CACAAAACTATCACCAGCCATAAGAAACTCTTAAAAATTTGGTGACACTTTTGCTCACTTATTCTCGTGACCTTTCTTCAATTTGGATGTTTGACTCTGGCACAGTTGGGAGATCACTTATAAATCTGCATACTCTGCAGCAGGCTATTGTTGAGTGGCTGAAAGCTGTGAATCTCACCTTTCTGCATTTGACCAGGTGGTAGGGGAACCTGCTGGCACGGATGTGGTGGTTCCTGTCATAGGGACACTGCAGGAGGTCTTCAGGGTCAACGGAGCTCATTCTGCAAACTACAGACTTAAATTAGCACCGAAGGCGACAAACTTTCCTCCTTGAGAACTTGGGCATTGGCGATAAAATTTGGAGGGGAGGAGGGGGTGTGGGGAAGTCAGTAGGTACCGAGAGACGGAGCAACTGTCTAGTCAGAAGCTCCAGCCGGGTCAGACACCCCGACCGACACTTCCCCTGCTCCTGACACCCCCTCACCTTCCGCATGACACCCCCATCCACCCCACGACCCAAACCCCGGCCCACAAGCTCACCCTCCCGACCTCCTCAACCCTGACCGACACAATCAACCACCTCCACCCCGCGCCCCCCGACCGGAACCAACACCCTCACCTCCCCCGACCGACACCCTCAACCCCCGCTGACTGGGACTGGGACCGGGACCGGGACCGGGACCGGGACCGGGACCGGGACCTCCGCCCACCCCCGACAGGGACCGACACCCTCCCCTCCCTCCACCACCGACCGGGACCGACTCCCCTCCCCTCCACCCCCCCCCACCCCACCCCACCCCCGACATCCTCTCCCCACCACCCCCGACATCCTCTCCCCACGTCGCGTCACCCCACCACCCCGCTACCGGGACCGGCAACCACTTACCTTCCCCCAACACCGACCACGCCACCTCGCACAGCACCACACAAAATTAGCGCCGTCACCCCGCCCCTAGCAACGTCTTCCCGCCAGTGATGTGAGCAGAGGGGGATGGGCAGAGAGATTGAGAGAGGGGACTGGGGAAGTGTTAGGAGGCTGGGGAGGAAGTGGGAGGAAATGGGGAGAAGTGGGAGGGGTGGAAGTGGAGGAGGGGGAAAGGGGAAGTGAGGGGTTGTGGGGAAAGTGGGGGAGGGAGGAGAGGTGTGGGAAGGGGGAAACGCGGGGATGGGGAAACGCGGAGGAAGGGGGGAATGGGAAATGAGGAGGGATCGGAGGTAACTGGGGAGGGGGTGTGGAGAGGAGGGATGGGGGAAGTGGGGTGGATAGGAGGGATGGAGAAGTGGGGAGGGGAGGAGAGTTGGGGGTCAGGGGTGGTGGGAAGGAGGGAGAGCTGGGAAGGGGGTTGGAGTGGGAGGAGGAGGAGGAGGAGGAGGAGGGGGGTAGACAGAGGGCCAGGGACAGAGGTGGGATTGGGGAGGGTGAAGGGGTGAAGACAAGTGGGGAGGAAGGGGTAGGGAGGAGGCAGGGGGAGGGGAAGTGGTAGTGGGAGAAGTGGGTAGGGAGAGGAGAGAAGAAGGGGAGGTGTGTGAAGGGATGGGGTGAGGAGTGGGGATGGTAGGGGGAGAAGTGGTTAGGGAGGAGGGGGAGGGAGGGGGAAGGGGATGGTAGGGGAGGGATTAGGAGAAGGGAGAGGAGGGGAATGGAAGGGTGGTAGGAAGAGGGGAAAGGAAGGGAGTATTGGTATTGATTTATTATTGTCA